>NC_072390.2:89880000-90020000 GCF_028885625.2 Pongo pygmaeus | reverse complement strand
TCTCATCATAGTAATGAGTTGAATAGCTGCTCGAGTTATTTCACCACTGTTATTTCAGATAAAATCTTACAATAAACACTAATAATTTTCTAACAAATTACATTTTTGCTGAAAGTCACACTTTACATTCATAACATCCAACAAGAGAACCATCTTTCAACATTCAACAAACTTTTCTCCTTTACTGAATGGGGTAGTTTTTGTACTAAAGGACTAAATAAAAATTTCAGAAATCACTTTTTCTTTGTTTACACATCAAGCATATGGTGTGGATCTTATGAATGTGGGAAATCATGATCACGCCTCAAGACACAAAACTACCTTATTTATTCATTTAGTAATAAACACTTGTGAATTTAACACCAAACCTGAAAACTAGAAATATTACACTCCAGACATTGATTTATGCCAAACTTGTATTTCTAGCTAACAATGATTATATCCAAAATATTTTTTATTATTTTTCTTCACCAACTCCAGCAGTTGGATTCTTTTGACAAAACTGTTTTGTTTTTAATCACTTCTTCAGATATTCTAGAGACATACAATGAGTAAAGAAAAATAAACAATACTGAGATCTACATTCTGGGTTCTCTCACTAGTTAAGAGCTGTGTCACAGTGGTCTCTGAACACGCCCAATTCAAAATACTCTACAGAAATTTAAGTTGCATGTCTTAGGAATCAACAATGTTTTGGATGTTAAATCTACAAAAGTCAATAGCAAATAAATAAGAGAGGAGAGCTGCATATATAAAAGATATTTTCTTTAATCTGATGAAGTGCCTCATAGATTCTGTGAGACGTGGAGAAACTGCTCCACAATTGACGTGTCTTTGTGACCCTCTTCCAGCTTCAACCAGAGCAGCCTGGCTTTTATTGATTCCAAACAGTTATGTTCCACGTAAGTTTTAAAATTGTTTTTTGTTTCAGCTAAAGGAAAAAGAGTTAATGCTAAGAAAACCAACAATAAAGAAATTAGTTTGAAAATAAAGAAGAATATTTTCATATTCTATCTTTTGAACACACTGAAACTCTGAAATATGTTCATATATTGTCATTATTATAAGTATTAATTTTAAAAATAAGCGTTGGGGTCACGCCATTAATTAAAATTTCTCCTAATGTTCAATATTTTATTATCATATTAACAATATAATTTTTTAAAAGGCAAAGGCATAAATTTTAGAAGACTTGTTATCCAGAAATAAGTCTGCCACTATCTAGTTGCCAAAAATACATGGCATAACCATATTGCATAATCATAAATAAGAAAAGAGAAAAAGGCATTCTAAACACCATAATGCACAGTGACAATGAAAGGAGAAATTATTGTTTTAATTAACTTCAAAGAAAATTTGGGTCTAATTTAAATAAAAACTTTTATCTACATGTTCTGCTGAATCTGCTGTTTCCCATAATCCTTTGCTCTGCGTGATTAACATGAAAAAACAAAGCAAAGATTATTTAGACCTTCACAACTAAAAATGTCTTGAATGTTTTTTAAAAAATTAGTACCTTTAAAATGATAAAATTCCATACATAAACAGTATGATTGTTTTTGTATTTTAGAACTATAAATTCACATCAGTTTCACCAAAATCTGCCAACCAAGGAGGGGAAATGTCTGCAGCGTCACAGGCGACATTCATTCAAAGTACAATGAACTTGAGGGTGACTCGGTAAGTGGCAGTGCCATATAAAGTTCCATAAAACTATGCGAGGTGCAGTACTACTGGGACTGTGTGTCATAAATCAGACCAGCTGAGTAAAAGTCCATCATGAAAAAGAAAACTCTCAATGAAGATTTTAGTATCCTAAATCTAGCAGTACTTACTGAGTGGGAATCCCCTTCTTCAAAGCGCAGACACGAAAGAGAAGCTGAGACCAGCCCTCAAGAAATTAACCATCTAGTCTGGAGACAGGACAAACGCCTTTTTAAAAGGAAGGCAAAATAGAATGGTGCTAAATCAGCATTCTAAGTGGTAAGATGTGACTATTTGGAATGGAATCTAGGGAAGGCATCACAGAATAAGTGAGAAAAAATCTGACCCTTGAAAATAAAGTAACACTGACCCTGGGCTAGAAGACAGGGAGCTATGGTTTTCTGTATGGCAGTGAGTGAAAATACTGACGGCGTCGATGAATTCATGTCAGCTTCACCAAAAGCTGACACATTTCACCAAGGTGAGATTGCTTCTCATCTCACCTTGACCAGCCTTCTTCCACGATAGGCTTACTGCCCAATGCTATGTCTAAAAAATCATTATTCACAAAACAATAAAAAACTGGATTAAATTAAATCTCAATGGAAAGGGTTATTTCCCTGAAAGGCAGATCTTTATACTGACATCATATACTAGAAGCATTTCTATATAAAATTAGTTTGACTCATATGAAATAAACAATATTTGACTGTTTTTTAACATAGAAAATGTCAAGTTCATATGATTCAACCTGAGGAGGTAGCAATATCTTAAAAGTATCAAACAGTGCCTTAATGCTCTTGAAAGGACTAACGGAAATGACAATCAGACATCTTGTAGAACCTGAGGATGACCACAAGATCAAGATGTCTCAAAAGGGATTATCAATCATCTGCTTGTTTTCTCCTATGAGTACTAAGCATGGGAAAACACCACAGTGTTAGCAGAGGTTCTCTTTGTTCTAAGCTCGCAATAGATCAGTCATGCAAGTGGCCCTAAGACCAAGAATTGGGGGAAACCCTGTTGTAGAAATAACCTATGTAAACACTTCCTTTGTCCTATCATAGCTCCGTAGCATAATGAAATAAAATATCTTGTTTCTCATAAAAATGATCAAATTGCTTTGATGCAACTTGATAAAAATTACTTCAGATAGATTCTCTTTCCTGAAAATTCCTCATGAAAAATTTTAATTCGGACTTTTATAAGCAACTACCAAGATGCCATAAAGAACTGCTCACAAAAAGTCAGTACTGTATAATGAAACTGTATCAAAGTTGGTAATTAGGCATAATTGAAGACTACAGTGAACATATAGGCCTTTGTTCTCTTTAATTCTGGCAATGACTGGGAGTTAAAGGTAAGAGCTTAAGGCATATTTTAGTCAGAGTCCAGCTGTATAAGCCCCAGTGTTCTAAAAGTAATTTAAGTGAAATAAAAGAAAGAATGGCCAAAAATATTCCAGATACCAGCTGAATAAAAACACCTAAATTCTTAAAAACTTAAAAACAGCAGATATTCTTATACCTCAAATCTGAGTCAACTATCAGACTAAATGGTAGTAGAAAAGAAAAATCCTTTAAAAATTAACTTGTCACAGCAGACAACAATGTATTATTACACACAAGGGCAACTGGAAGGTTCATACTACAAAAGGTATATAGTTCAATATCTCTACAGAATTCGGTTTTATCTTATTTCTATATAAGAGGCAAGAGAATGAAATAATTGTCATTTTAGTAAAGATTATAGGAGTACTAACCATATAGCTCTGGTCTAATAACTCACTGAACTGGTACTGAATAACATAGTTATAATGCATGTAGTATTATTACAGTCTGTTGGTTTCTTTTTGGGGAGATGGAAGGAATACGATAAAGGTATTTCCAATCTAAACATATATTAACACGTATATTACCTTTTATTCTCTAATGTTCCATAGGAATGTGATGAAAAAGAAGACCAATTAGAGATACAGTAAACAAGAAAAGGACTCACAGAAGATAGCAGCCAGGGCATCAGACTGGGACTTGAAATAAAGACATGATTTGGACTGGCAACCAGGAGAGGTGGGACATTATATGAGTGTATTGGAGAATAGGTAGAACAAAAGTACAGAGGAAAAAAAAAAAAAAAAAAAAACAGATACAAAGATAAGGGAAAGATTTTACCAAAATAAAACAGGATTAAAAAGGTTATTTGCAGGCTTGTCTGCAATATGAACTTGAACAGAAAGAAACTAAATTAGTGACGGGAAGAGAAGAGACCAGGTAGTAAACCAGGAAAAGGGAGGTGGAGTTCCAGGACGAATGCCACGGAAACACTGCGAATCCACCAGCCCGGGCTCGTTCCCTGGGCTGGGCATTGCACGTTGCCAGTTACAGTTCCAAGGAGTTCTCAACTTCGCTGGCTTTCTCTTACAGACAGAGGAAAAGACGACTGGCACAGCAGCCACGGCCTGTTCAGCTGGATTCCAACCCAGTTCCCAGGTTCATCCTGATATGCCCATTTTCTCCTCTCCACTACATCCCCTTCCGCCAGTGAAATACGCTCACTGGTAACCATTTCCTAAAACAATACACACAACTCTGGGATCTTAGTTCTCTACCTTAGACCACTCTCCCCAACCCTGTGCGCGAGGCCACTGAGCTCAAGGCACACTGGAACAAAACACACCAAGCTGTCCCACACCTCCCAGGGAACCTGGAATGTGCTCTCTGCTGGAACTGCTCTAACCACCTATCAAATACAACACGGCCCTTCGAGAGGTGCTTTCCTAACTACTCATCCTAAAGTAGCACCTCTCCCAGACACTCCCTGGAATAGCATCTTCGATCTCATACCTACGAAAATTATCTTTTATGTTATGTCTTGCCTCTCTATCCTCACCTGTGACATCAACCCCAAGATTCAAGTCCACGAAAACAGTGGCTGTGTCATCTTCAAACACTATAGATCACCTAAGTCTCAGAACATAGTAGTCAATGTTTATTGAGAGACTAAATAGGTGAAGAAATAAGATGCCCTATTATCACTCATCCGCACAAAACCCCTTAAGCAGGAATAATAGTTCGATTTGTCACATATTATAAATAACTATATACTAATCAGTATTTCCTAAAGAATAAAAATCATATAATATTCAAGTTTATGAATAAAATATTTATTTTATTGATATTTTGTATTTATTTTATAAATAAAATAATACCCAGGATACATAGAAACTTCCTAGATTAAAATTAAGGAATGAATCTTAGAAGCAATAAGAAACAAAATCTATGTTCTGTGACATATACTACTAACACTTAAAAACTCACTACCTCTAGCATGATAATTTCTACTAAAGTAGTAAACTGTGGTGGTGTTTTTTTTTCTTTTTTTTTTTTTTTTCTCAAGATAACCAAGATGTACTAAAAGAAACAGTATTTTTTATACAGCTAGAGAGCAAGGACTCTGGTATAAAAGGAAAGGAATCCTTTCCTTTCCTCGGGAGTACTTATTAACCGGGTCTGCTCAGCAAACTTCAGAAGCAAGCATGTTTTTAAATAAATAATTCTGAGAAGTAAAAAGCACCACTGGAGCACTACACGGAAGTGCACAGCAGTCTCCTATAACAGAGTAAGCACAACTAAAATATACCTAATCGCAGGGACGCACAATGCTCAATCCTACAACAGAGCAAGCACAATTAAAATATGCCTAATCGCAGGGATGCACAATGCTCAATACAATGCCCCCAAAACCAAATGGCTAAAGATATATGCACTTCCAGAAAAATATTGGTTTTACTCAAAAACAATTTCTATTGCAAAACTGCCCTTGAATTACATGAGCTTTGATTTATGGGAGGTTTTTAAAATATATTGCTGACATAAAATGGGACTTCCCCATAAGGAAAAAATAAATAAAACTGGAAATAACAGTAGTAAATAAAAGGCATGCCTTTAAGGCTATCCTGCTCACTAGAGATGGATCACAATTTTGGCCATGAGCTTCCCAGCAGTAAACATAAAGAGGAAAACTCAATCATATACATGATTTGCTAGTATCAAAGGCTAACAAAGTGTTAGAGAAAAGTACAACTTTCTCTGGAATAAAGACCAGAGAGAAATAATTCTTCTGAGTCTTAAAAGAAAGATGTATTTCCATGAACAGCATCCTAAATACTACCTTTACAACAAATATGTAACTTTTATAAGGTTACTTCTTAAAACACTCTTAAATTTAAGTCTTTGTCATAACTGTGTGCTAAATGAGCAGAGTCAATTTATGGAAGGAAGAAAATGAAACAACTCAGTGAAGAAAAGCAGTTCTCTAGCAAGGGAAATAAATGAAAGCTAAAACTGAAAGCACATTAAGAAATGAATAGAAGAAATAAGTAATCGTGACATCAAAGTAAATTATCTGACAAATACATGGAATCCAGATATTTGATGTCGCATTTGACAATGCAACTGATGCAGGAGTACCGGTGACATTGCTTCCTAAGAGCTGAGGAACCCAACAAAGAGAGAAGCTTGAAGAGAGGGCTCTCCACCCCGCAGAGGAGCCATAAGTATCTGCCTGCAATCCTGAGATTCTGCAGCACAGATGCTGACTGTTGTTAACTTTCACCTGCAAAACTTATGAAGCAGAAGTTAGAAAATATTATTGTTAGTAATAACACATTGCTGATGAAGCAACCACAGATCATCTACATTACCCACAGAATTACCCATAGAATTTAGAAATACTTCCAAATCCCAGCAAGATAACTTTGGTGGAATATGAGGGCGTATCTCCTATCTCCACATGTGCCTTAGTAAATTGTTGGTTTATTAGTAAATACAGTATAAGAGAAATTTTCTTAAAATAAACACTTTGGCTTTAGATGAATTGATATGACTTCTAGCTATCTTTCCATGTAGAACAAATTTATCTAGCAGGACTATCACACTATTAAATCTTACTTTTACAGCTGGGCATGGTGACTCACACCTGTAATCCCTGCACTTTGGGTGGCCAAGGCAGGTGGATCACCTGAGGTGAGGAGTTCAAGACCAGCCTGGCCAACATGATGAAACCCCGTCTCTACTAAAAACAAAAAAAGTGAGCCGGGTGTGGTGGCGGGCGCATGTAATCCCAGCTACTCAGTAACCTGAGGCAGGAGAATCGCTTGAACCTGGGAGGCGGAGGTCACAGTGAGCCAAGATCACACCACTGCACTCCAGCCTGGGCAACAAGAGAGAAACTCCATCTCCAAGAAAAAAAAAAAAAACCCTACTTTTTTACATTAAAACCAGGTCATATGATCATAGATACTATTTATATTTAACTGTTTACAGGTTAAAAGATGGAAAAAATGAAAAAACAAAAAGAGTTCGCAGCTCATGCAAAAGCAGTACGTCATCGAAACATAACCCCCTTCCCCACGCAACAAAATAAGCAACCCAGAATGGAAAGAACTGACATGTTTTCCTCCACTTTAGCCCAACAGAATTATTTCTTGTGTAAATATTTTTTTAAGGTGGAGAGAAGCCCATAAACACTTTATTTTTCCTAAATTGGCCATCATGGGGAAAAAAAAAAGAAAAAGAAAAAATATTGCTAACTATGGACAGAAAAGAAGAAATAAGGGAAAAACTAATAAGTAGTGGGTAAAGGGGAGAGCCTGAAGCCTGGACACAGAGGTGACTGAAAGTCTCACAAAAAATATTCCAGAAGGAGCCCATGAAGAATATATCAGACAGAAGAAACTACCACAACACATCCATTAGAATAAATCACCCATTTCAATGATAAAATGGAAAACAGTACTTACCTTATAGAAACTCACTACGGAGGAATAGAGGAAAACTGTTTTCCCTTTAATAAAATAAAATATATGCAACAAGAACAACTTAGAAGCTATTTCTTTAAAGTGGAAAGCAGTGACAACTGTGACGTAGGAGGACAGTCATATATGATGAATAGAATATTTTCTAATAGGAAAAAATTTAATCTGTTCCCCAATAAGTTCCTCAGGGTTTCTATAAACGCATGGCTTTTCTCATATAACCGCATCTAAGCTTGTAAACAACCCTGTGAAGCATCAGTCACAACTGCACACATCATGTGTGTGCCATGTGAGTGACATCGTGTGTGCCATGTGACATGTGTATCCCATGTGTGTGCCATATGTGTGCCATGTGAGTGACATGTGTGCCGTGTGGGCCATGTGCATGCCATGTGAGTGACATGTGCATGCCATGTGGGTGACATGTGTGTGACATGTGCATGCCAGGTGCATGTGCTTTTCCACAGATGCTGCTGTTTCAGATATTTTCATGTTTCATAAAAAAAGGTGAACGCTCCTGTTTAAACTTGGAAAATAGAAAGCAATGATGCTTTTATGCCACTTCAACTTATAAATATGCAAGTTTTTTAGAAAATAGAGAAAAAGGAGAGAAGAGAGTCTCCAAAAGACCCACACAATGCCATGTCATATTATACTGGCTTCAAATAAATTAGAACAAGCATCAGGGCTCCGGGACATCTCCCTGCAATTACATTAGGTGGGGTAAAGATTTGACTCATCAATAAGATCAATGGTGCTGCTAAAAGAAAGACAGCTAACCCCATATCCCAAATGTCTCATAAAAGGGGAGAGGCCAGCACAAATTTCAGGGCTCAGTAATCTGGAGGACTCCAGAGGAAATCTTAGCCTGAGCAAAAATACTAAAAAGCCCTGAGCCAAATCCAGTAGCCTGAACACACCCAACAGCTATGTTAACAAAAATGCACTGAGGGTAAGAAACTTCACAGACTCCGACAAAAATGGCTGCACTGGAAGAAATATGTAAGGTTTTGATCTGAATATTCACCAGTAGAAACACAAGTACTTTTCCTGGGTTATGAAATTACTTAACGCTTATACTTTATGATACACATATCTAATTTAAAATTCTTCTTTGGTAGTTTTCTGAGTTTATCAGCCTTCTTGAGACGCTGCCAGTGCAGATATGTCCTGACAGCATCCCTGACACCACAAAAGCAATGGATCAGATGCAAAACTACACGAATCATTTCCCTGTCCTCCTATTTACACAGTCATTCAAAGCCCAGCTGATTTCCAGCACTGAACGACGAATACCATCCACTTTCATTGTAATTGCACCTGGCTTTCACAGAAGATATACTTAGTATGGCTGTTCCAATTGTGATAATTGTAGATAAGCTCGTTTTCTAGATTACTATTAGTCAATTCAAAGAGTCATAAAGATGCTTTGGCTTACTTATACCACAAAGAGAATTACTCATTTAAAATAGCGAATACTTTCAAATGAACTTGCAAGTTAACTGGAGTTTATTATTTTAGAATGTGAATTGAATGTGGTTATATGTAATTGAATTTAAGTGTGTAGGATTTCAGAAATACTGTAGGATACTGCATTAAAATAATTTAATGCAGATGTAGGAACAAAAAAGTATAATCTTATACAAGCCATCACCTCAGGTGTTCACAGAGTCTCAAAGAAAATATTTGAAATAATTTAGTTTTCTGTTTCTAATGATAGCCATGCTGACAAAATTTATTGGATCCTCAAACTTTATAGTACAAGTATATGGATTTATTTTTAATAAATTATAATTTTGCATATATCAGTCAAAGCAAAAGGCCTAAACACTTGCAAACAAAATGCATTATTAATTTAATTGTCGCAGCCTATTTAGCTAACTTCTATTACTATTTGCTATAATATGCAATGCATTAGAGTGGAGAATCAAATTAAAAACATTTTTTAAAACTGATTATATTGTCCTGGAGAAATTAAAATACAGCAAGCTTGCAAAAGTATAACCAAGGCTTTAACGTTTTAAATAGGTAAGAAAAATATTTAACTTAATTTAGAGAACAGTTATGCCCAGACTGATGGTTCAGCATGCTGACGAAGGGTTTGCTTCCTAAAACCACTAGAAGGAAGGCAGGAAGGTGAAATGGAAACAAGGAGACTGGCATCTCTGCTTCTAGATTATACCATTGAAATCTTGGTTTGCTCTAGCTACAGGTGTCTACTGGAAAATTATACTGCTGCTGGGGTCCTGGCATTCCTGTGTAGTATTTCTCTGTAACAGGACAGAGTGCCATATAAGCAGACGTCAAAAACAAGAAGTCCTCTCAAATAATTTTTAAAAGGAAAAACAATTCAATCAAAGACGTTTGATTTAGAAGAATGTTGCTGCTTGGAGTACTTAAAAGGTACTGATCCAGAAGGTGGGTGTGCTTTCCCACTTGCGATTTTCTTGATGTTAGGACAAAAACAGTGTCAATATCTGAGAAGAGCTTATCATGTGTCAGAGGGGAGAAATTCAATCTTTCTCCTGCCTCAGTTTTAATCTCCCTTTATGTATTCATGACAGAAATAAATATTAAAGAAAAGAAAAGAAAAAGTATCCTAGAATGTAATGAAAAAGGTAAATAAAAAAATAGTAAATTTTTGATTCTCAAATTTGTAATATATAGGGTATGTCTAGCATTTTAAGGTGTTTAATACATGAACATATATGCATACATGCACATATATGGGGAGATCAATTTTTCCCTGTGAAACAATACGAACAATTCTTCAATTTTTAAAAAAATTTCTAAGTAAAAACCAAAATGATGTAGTTAAATTAAAAGTTTATACTATTTAAAAGTACAGTTGGGAAATATTTTCTTCTTACTACTTACACAATCTCAACTGTTTTCATTCAAATTTATTTTGAAATCAGAGTCAGAAAAGTAACAGTTCCATCATTTATTATTTATGAGATATTGAATAAATTATTATTGTATTTTCTAGGCTCAGTCCTTAGATCTATAAAACTGGAATAATAATGTACTGCTAATAAGGTCAAAGAAGGACTGACATAATGCATGTGAAAGCAATGAAAACATAGCAATTACAAATATGTTCTGTTTCTACATACTTAAACAACACTTATGAAACATAACTTTGACATGTCGCAAATTATTCTTTTAAAAATATAGTATAGTATGCTTTTAAATTTCAAGAATAATCCATCCCTGACACATTCAATGCATGTATTTTTGCTGCAATTATTAAATACAATGTTACAAAGAAAGATAGGGGAAATAGGCCAGGCACGGTCGCTCAAGCCTGTAATCCCAGCACTTTGGGATCATGAGATCAGGAGACTGAGACCATCCTGGCCAACACGGTGAAACCCCGTCTCTACTAAAAATACAAAAAATTAGCCGGATGTGGTGGCGGGCACCTATAGTCCCAGATACTTGGGAGGCTGAGGCAGGAGAATGGTGTGAACCTGAGAGGTGGAGCTTGCAGTGAGCCAACATATGCCACTGCACTCCAGCCTGGGCGACAGAGCAAGACTCCATCTCAAATGAAGGGGAGAAAGGGGAGAACGGGGAGAAAGGGGAGAACAGGGAGAACAGGAAGAAAGAAGAGAAGAGAAGAGAAGAGAAGAGAAGAGAAGAGAAGAGAAGTGAAAAGAGAGGGAAGGGGAGGGGAGGGGAGGGGAGGAGAGGAGAGGAAATCAAACATATGGGTGCAAAGCAGACATCCCAAGATCCCAAAATTTTTACTCAGTAGCAGTCTATGCCCATACTACAATACTAAAGAAAACAATACGCCTGACAGAAAAGTCAACTTAAATTCCCATAAACAGAGAAAATACTGCTAAGAGCATTTTATATTTTTAAAAAGACTATTAAACATTTACAAATATGACTGAAGACCTCAGGCTTCAAAGTAACAGAAAAAATTGCATCACTAGTGACTTTTGAAAACAGTATTAAAAAAACTAAAGTTTCTGAGAGTATCTGTAGAATTTTGGATCCTGCCTTGGAGAATCTGAGGGGAGCTGAAAATCTATCCTGACTTTAAGGAAAGTACCAGTGCTCACACCAGTTTTGAGTGAGCTGCACATTTTAAAGATTTAAAATATCAGAAGTAGCCATGTTCACCTGGTAGCTGACGCTGCTATATTTCAGTTCACCTAATATAATTAAGTCTATGCGATGAAGCTAATTATGATACAGAAGCAAGAAAAAAGAAAACCTGGCAGTTGATGACATAATAATTGTAGTGTTATTTTTCATGACATGGCAACTGTAGTATTATTTGGGGGATGACACAAGATGTATTTCTTCTTAATATCAGCAATCTTTAAGTCTAGAGTAAGAATTCACAACTGTTATTTTAAAACCTCAAAATAAGAATATATAATAAAACAAAGTTGAGTTTTACATATTTGTTTTATCACACTCGAATGCATTTTCAGAAGGTAATTCCCTCCAATTTAATTCTTCTAGTATTTCAAAGTTGTTTCACAAATTCAAAGTCCTCCAAATACTTTCAACTACTTCTAGACTCAAGTTTTAATTAAAATGTTAAATTTTTGTGAAACGATGGCATAAAATATGATATTTGACAAAAGAGTACCACAAATAGAAACATGATTAACTGACGTGAAAAAAAATTCTAGAAGTCATGTCATTAAATAAAGCCTAAAATAAAAATCAAATTGTATTTTTAAATGAAAAAAAAAGAATGAAAATTACCTTTCTTTTGGGGTGCCAACTCCATGCTTGCCTAGTAGATGAGTATTTAAGTGCTTCTTCATTACGAAAGCAACCCTAAAAAACAAATGAAAGTAATTATAAAACTAAAACTTGACTCTCCACTAGAAATCTGTACAAAGAGAACTTAAGAATAATATATATATGCAAACATAGCATAAAAAGCGTATTACAGTGGCACTCTTGCTACACCAAAGCTTGCATACAGATTAAATATACTGTAGGACTTCAAAAGAAGTCTACATCTAAATTTACTGGTTCAGTTTTGACTTGGATACACTAACAGTGAGCAAAAGAGCACAATGACTATAGTTCTTCAATCCCTGTCTTCACTTCCAGTTGATAAGAAAGATGAAGCAATACCATAACATACACAGCCCCTAGGTCATCGCACACTTCAATCGTGAAATCAGTTTGAGAAAATGTCATTTTATTAAATATTTACAGGACCGTAAAAGAGAAAAAGAATAGCTTTCATGGAGCTTCCTTAAAAACATGGTAATAACTTGAAGAGAGGTTTTTAAAAATAATGCAAATGTTTACTGTATCTATAGCACAAAAAATTATATTGAAGTACCTAGATATCACTAACAAAAACAAACAAAAGGTATTACCTGACATACTATCTTATTTTATACACAAATCAGCTTACTTAATTCAATTTTGTTGACATAATTTTGTTGAAATTTTGTTGAAATGGACAGGAATCGGCAGTACATGAATGCCATTCCACCCCTGAACACACTGCAGTATCAATTTAATTACGTCATGCTATTATTCAAAACAATTTAGAACACAAACATTCAGAAGCATCAAAACTAAAATGGCTCTCTGGATAAGCAGAAAAAAAATTTGCTGTTGCAACTTTCAGTGTAAAAGGGCTTGCAAACATTTTTGTTAATTATGTATTACAGCTGTCCTTCATAAAGTTAATTACTAACAGCTGAAAGGCAACAGCATCTATTTGCATATGTACATGAAAGACACGACATATGCAAAAATATGATTTTAATTAGCATTCTATGATATGAAGGGCTACAAATCAAATTGGCATGTTATAAGATTCTCAACGTTAAACACTGAATTCATCTGGACATGTTTGCACAAATAAGCCACATAAGACTGTAAAATACTGTATCCTTGCAGAAAAGACTTGTGACAAAAGCCAAAAGCAAAACAACTTCTAAAAAAATGCTTTTTTTCTTTTCATGTCTAATTTATTTTGTTTAATTTCACATAATATTACAGAATCCCAGGTTTAAGGCCAAATGACCATGACTTCTTTATTCAAATAATGCACTTATATACACTGAAAATAACAATCATTCTACTTAAACATTAGGTAATAACAACTATGGACAATACACACTTTACAACTATAAATAACTGGTACCAACATCAATCACTAAAATGAAATTATCACATATAAAAAATTGTGATAATATTAAATGCTGAGCAAAAAAAAAAGTACAAAAATTCTGTATTTGTTTCTGCTTGGTTTTGACAAAATAACATTTCTCATTTCCTTAAAAAAGAACACAGTAATAATAAATGAATTTAAGTCATAACTTCCCTACTGTCCTCCATTGTCTATAATTAAAAAAACATAAAGCTAATAGCAAAGAGCAAAGGTTAAAAACCCAAAGCTGCAAAGCACAGCTTATTTACATGACCAAGTATAATTTAAGAGATCGGAACTTAGAATCCACAGTGCAGTTTTTAATAGAAAACAAAATTATTAATTAAAATACTTAGGTTTTAAGAATTGAAGCAAAAATATTACATGGCACAGGGAAACAAACTAGAGGAAACAGGGAGAAAAAGCTTTTGCCTAATATAATGTCCTAACGTGCTGAGTGTCTCTAGTGCTGAATATTTAGTGAAATAATAATTTTTATTATCATGGAGAAAAATGGAAAAAGTTTTAACACTATAACACAGCTCAATTGTGTTCAAATGCAAAATATTTATTCAACCAACACTGGACTTAAAAGAAGTACTAATTCTTTAAATTTGGCTTAAAGTACAAATAATGTAAAAGCCTCAAAATCATCCTCAGTTAAAAAAAGACATATAAGCTGGCCGGGCGCGGTGGCTCACGCCTGTAATCCCAACACTTTGGGAGGCTGAGGCAGGCGGATCACAAGGTCAGGAGATTGAGACCATCCTGGCTAACACAGTGAAACCCCGTCTCTACTAAAAATACAAAAATTGGCCGGGCGTGGTAGCAGGCACCTGTAGTTCCAGCTGCTGGGGAGGCTGAGGCAGGAGAATGGCGTGAACCCGGGAGGCTGAGCTTGCAGTGAGCCGAGATTGAGCCACTACACTCCAGCCTGGGCGACAGAGCAAGCCTCTGTCTCAAACAAAACAAACAAACAAACAAAATATATATATATATATGCCAAGCATGACTAGCATTAAATTACTGACCCATATGGACATAATATTGACAGCTATATGTGGTTACTGAAGGGAGGCTACTCCACACTAACACTGTAACATTATTGTTTTAACATTTTTAACATAACTTTTAAAAATATATATGCATAATCTATATATCACCAGAAATAAAACAAAAATGATGGCAAATCTGAAAGCTAGCCAATTGGCATGCCTTGCTCCCAATAAATCCTCATTCTTTCATACCTTCACTCTCTGTCTCATCACGTTTACTGATCACTTACTATGTGCTAGCTGTGAGGGGGTCCTGCACCTATGACGAAAACACAGACCGTTCAAGTCATGCCTTCCCGGAGCATTCTTGACAACCTGCTGCTTATCAACAGGATGCAGTGACACTAAGCTTGAGCCACTCCTCTGTGGACAGTGCTAGTCATTCACACGTGCATTTAATTTACATATTTATTAAGGATCTACTATTATGCAAGGAACAGTTCTAGGCAGCTGTGATGCACAGGTGACTAAAACAAATAAAAGTCCCTGCCCTCAAAAAATGTACAACCTAGTGAGAGACACAGACAACAAGGAAAAAAAACCAGTAAAATATGTATCATATTAAGCAGTGTCAAATGGTAGGAGAATAAATTAGAGAACGAGGATCTTACAATGTCAGCAAGCGGTTGAAATTCCACATTTGGCTCAGGAATGAGACCTGTGAGTAAAGAGGACGAAGGCACGTGGCCTGCCAAAGAATAAGGACCAGCAACCCCTGCTCAGCAGGAGAGAGCACAACCACAGACCTCTGAAGGCAGAGTCTCAATTCATTCTCACAGATGTGATGTGGGAGCATAAACCTGGGGGCTGGTAAGTGAGGAGGAGAACAGTCCCATCCAGGGAGGATAGAAAAAAGAGGGCAGGTAAGAACGGCAACACTGAAGGCCATGACAGCCTCAGCTTTCATTCTGAGTGAGAAGAAAAGCCATCTCAGGCATCTGAACAGAGGAGTGACTTGTCCAACTTACTCTTGCTTTTGTTTTTATTTTTTTTAAATAGCTCACTGTAATTTCAAAATCCGAGGTTCAAGGGATCCTCACAGCTTAGCTTTCCCAGTAGCTGGGACTAAAGCCATGCGCCACCGGACCTGGCTAATTAAAATTTTTTGTAGAGACAGGGGTCTCACTATGTTGACCAAGTTGGTCTCAAACTCCAGGGCTCAAGGAATCCTCCTGCCTAGTCCCAAAGTCCTGGGACTATAGGTGTGAGCCACCACACCTAGCCTCAACTTCCATTTCAATAGCACTCCTGTCTGCTCTGTTTTGAGTGAATGAGAGAGAGAGAGTGATCGATCAACAGTCTCTTGGAATAATCCAGGCAAAGATAATAGTGACCTGGACAAAGGCTAGCAGTGAAGACGTGGTCAGATTTGGGATATGTATTTGTAATCAGAGCTAACCAAATTCTATATGGATTGGATATAGAGTCTGAAAGAGAAATCAAAGAAATGATCCATTTTTGGCTTAAGAGAAATCGAGCTGTTTGGAAGGAGATCAGTCTGGGACATGCTCATGAGGAAGCCTACTGAACATCCAAGAGCCCGTGGAACAGGAGGCCAACTCTACTGCTTGAGGCCAAGACCCATGCTAGAACTGCTCTTGCTCAAGTCATCCATTTGCAAGCATCTAATCATCTGAAGGAACACCTTTAAATAAAAAATAATAATGTTTTTAAAATATTGATTGACTTACAAGTATCCGTAAATGCCTGACACAGTATAACTTAAAATTTGTTTTGGTGTAAAAACAGCAATGCAGTAGTAATGCCTACATTCCAGTTTAAAAAAAAAAACCTTATTTTAACAATATTTCAAAATAAATTCTTGTACACTATATGCCATATAACAAAGACCTATTTCTTCAGTCCTTTAGGTTTTATCACTATAAAATTATTTCAATTTGAGAGTCATGGGAGATGATCTAACTCATCTATTGAAGTACATACAGCTCAGCTGACCCTTGAACAACACGAGTCTGAACTGCGCAAGTCCACTTCTACTACGATTTTCTTCCACCTCTGCCACCCCTCGACACAGTAAGGCCAACCTCTCCCTCCTACTCCTCAGCCCACTTAATGCGACGATCAAAAGGATGAAGTCCTTTATGAGGAGCCACTGCCACTTAAAGAATACTAAATAGACACATTTTCTTCCTTGTGATTATCTTAATAACGTTTTCTCTCACTTATTTTATTGTAAGAATACAGCACATAATACATATACAGAATGTGTTCATCTGCGGTTCATGTTATTGGTAAGGCTTCTGATCGACAGTAGGCTGTTAGTAGTTATGTTTTTGAGGAGTCAAAACTTATACTTGGATTTTTTACTGCATGGGGGTTTGGCTGCGTTTCTCTTGTGCCAAACAGGTTCCTATGGATGACTGTTCTTCAGGATGACAACAGAAATGTTACCAAAAAGTAGGGGTAGGGGGAATTTTCAAATGAGTTTGCATAACACTAGGTTTAAAAAGTTAAGTTCTATAGACTTCTCACTCATGTGTGTGCTGATTAGCACGGTGAAATGGAAAGAAATAGGAGATCTGCATAGTATTTTCTAACCTTACCGGACCACTAAATATTTCTGTCATAGAAAACATCTACTAGAACTGTGGCTTCAGGAAACAATTTAGAAAATGCTTACAGTACTCAGTCGGGGCTTCTACAACAAAATACCTGAGACTGGATACATTATGAAGAACAGACATTTATTGTTTACAGTTCTGGAGATGGGAAGGTCCAAGATCAAGGTGCCAGGAGATTCAGTGTGTAATGAGGGCCTGATCCCCTTAGGGCATCTTCTATGCATCCACACAAGGCAGAAGGGGCAAACAGGTTCCCTTAAGCCTTTCTTATAAGGACACTAATCCCATTCATGAAGGCTCTGCCCTCCCAAAATCAGCTCCCAAATGCCCCAACTAATTAATACTATTGCACTGGGGATTAGGTATTGATATGGTTTGCTTCTGCGTTCCTGCCCGAAGCTCATGCTGAATTGCAATCCGCAATGTTAAAGGTGGGGCCTGGTGGGTGGTGATTGGTCATGGAGGCAGATTTCTAATGAGCAGTTTAGCGTCAGCCTCTTGGTACCGTAGAGAGCTCGCAAGATCTGGTTGTTTAAAAGTGTGTAAAACGTCCGCCCTCTCTCTCTCTTGCTCCTGTCCTGCTACAGCCATGTGAGACTTGTCACCCCACTCACTTTCTGCCATGACTGTAAGTTCCTGGAGGCCTCCCTGGAAGCCAAGCAGCTGCCAGGACGATGCTTCCTCGACAGCCTGCAGAACCGTGAGCCAATTAAACCTCCTTCTTTATAAATTACTCAGCGTCAGGTATTTCTTTACAGCCATGCGAGAACAGCCTAATACAGGTATCAACATAGGAATTTTGGAGGGACACAAGCATTCAGAGCATGGTGAAGTTGCTGTCGAGTATGAGGACTGGTTTCAAACTTCTGATTCATACAACTATAAGAAAATAGATTTGTGGGAACCGACAAATATGTGAGAAACTATCTGATAATGTCTACTCAGATTACCACATACTGCACTTGTAGTTGACATCATCAGAATTTGATTACAAAGTACTGATTCAGTCCAAGAAACAGTCACGAATAATTTAAATAAACATTGTATGGCTAGCTATGTAACACAGTTGAACTGTGATCTAAACATTGTATCCAGCTTACAGCTGGGTCATGATACTCTCACAAACACTGTTCCGACCTGAGCAGCAAAAGATGGGTGTGAAGGGTGGAGTGGAATAGATAATACTGACATGGGACAAAATAGGTAAAGAAAAACTAATAATAATCCAAGTAGAAAACTTCCAGCGACAATCCTAGCAGGCAGAAAGGATAAATAATTATTTTACAAAGTTTCGATAAACAACTTCATATCTAATTTTATGTTTAAGGTTTATCCTTTTATCTATCACACTTTTATTTTTTAATTGTGAACTGTTCTTTTTCTTAGCTTCTTTCTTGAAAAAAGTTAAGACTTGGAAAAGTTGAAAAGACAATACATGAAATACTTGTACCCTCTCCAAACCGGTTCACCACTAATGTTTTGGGACGCCTGCTTACTTGCCCTCTCTCACTAAGAATGTATTAATATGTACTTTTTCTTTAGTTTAAGTCATCTTAAAGTAAGTTACTGAGATGATACTTTTCCCCTAAAACTTCAGCACACAACTCCAAAGAAAGACATTTTTCTACCCATTGTGGATCAAGATCACACTCAAGAAAATACTGACTCAGTAACATCTACTACACAGTCTATAAGACACACTCACTGTGTTTCATCACGTCTCCTTCATCTCCTTTCATCTACAACTACCCTCGTTTTCTTTATTTCTATAGTGACAAAAACTCTCAGTAACCTAACTTACAATAATGTCCCACATATGGTATGTCTGATTGTTTCCTCATGATTTGATTCAGTTTGAACATTTTTGGCAAGAACATCACCTACAAATGTTGGGTACTTCCAATTACATGGTATCAGGATAAAAGTAACGTCAGGTTCACATCCCATTATGCTAAACTTGACTATTTGTTTAAGGTAGTAATCTCGAAATTTCTTCAATATAAATACTTACTTGCCATTTGTAATTAAGTAATCTGTAGGTGATATTTTGATATTGTGTGAGTATCCTGTTCACTAACAACATTCTCCCAATGGCACAGGCGCCCATTAATGAATCTTGCCTAACTCAATTATTCTGAAGGCTACAAAATACCAATGTTCTATCATTCCTTCTATTTTAGTTAGCTAGCATTCTTTGATAGAAAGACTTAACCATTTTCCCCAATCTTTTTGTGACATACTCTCTCACCCTCACTTTCTTTCTAAAGCACTTTATCTGGACTCTTGGATTTTATACCATGTTTTATAATCTATTACTGTAATTATGTCTTGTAATTCTCAAGTTTTCCCAAAATTGGCCAGTGGAAACTCTTTAAAGTTGGCTACTATGTTTACTTGACATCACTTCTCTTACTGTTGGGTGCTTCCTTATTTTCTAGTACAACCAGCCTTCCAGGCCCAATAATCACTGTCCATGCTCCAGACCTGCAATCAGTCCTGGTTTCTTACAGTAGGTAGTGGTGTTTATAAAGCAAGATGTGGGTGCTAACTCTGATCACTGCTACTGAAGTATCATGGAGTCTAAGCCCTTTCAATCCACAAAGCTAGGAAATAAATGAACACACAAACACATACATTGTGGGCACAGAAGGAAATATACACAGAGGATTTCAACTGTAATGGCCACGTTTGGTAAATGAGTGCTCACTGCAACAACGAGTATATCTTTTCATTATTCTAAAATGTGTTAGAATAAATTTTCCGGTGGTACAAAATACATTACTGTAAATGAACCACATTTTAGCTTTTGCAGGACAGCATTCTATTCAAACAATTATTCTCATAAAACTGCAGTGTAAAGGTGTTACTTACTACTTCTTTAAGCTCTCTAGTAACTTGGCTTCTACTGATAGTTCTGATCACTTCCTCTTTCATACTATTGTTAATTTCTTCTTTAAGCTCTCTAATAACTTGGCTTCTACTGATAGTTCCAAACCACTTCTGATCACTTCCTCTTTCATACTATTGTCATTTCTCGTTCCTCATCTTATCCTCTAAGAGTGATACATTTGTTCATATACATTCATATTTCAAAGGTATAATTTATTTCCTGGGCTTCAAGCATAACCTCCTTGTGGATGACACTAAAATATTTATTTCCACCCATGGCCTTTCCAGGACATTTTTTCTTATCTGCATTGACAATACTGTAAAGCACGTCCAGCATTCAGTCATGATTGTTCCACGCTAATGATCTCCTGCAGAATTTCTGAATTCTACCAATTGTACCACCTTCCCGATTTAGTAATCTTATACTCATGTTCATACATCATCAATTGTTTTTTCATAATTTTTTGCTACCAAGACTTTTCTTTTTCCATTTTAAATGAACTAGTTCAAACCATTATGTCTGAGTACCACAGCTACAAGGCACTCTCCCATACAATTCACTCTATATACCCCCATGACACACCTTCCTATAAATATGTTCACGTCATGCCTCAGCTCAAAAACCTGTTATAATTCCCTTCTGAAATGGATAAGCATCAAATCTTAAGCAAACAAATAATAGTCTTCAACAGTCATTCAGAATCAGGTATTCTAACTGCTGAAATATGCACTCCAAAAATAATATGAAATAAAAGATAAAAAGCTACAATCCAACTGAAAAGTGAAAGCAACCTAAAAGTTCAATAGTAATGGCACAATCATCGTATAATACTATGCATCAACTGAAAATATAGAAAGCTGCTCATGATAGCTTAGATTTTAAAAGGACAAAAAATACTACATACAACAAACCCTATGTGTGTTTATTCTTGTATTCTGACATATACATGAACAAACATATATATGAAAAGAAGCCAACATCAACCAAATTCACTCTGACATGGGATTTAGATTTAGATGATTTATAGGGTTGTTTTTCTATAAGTAAAATCTGTAATTTAAAAAAGCAACAAATAATATATTGCTTATAGTTACAGATGTATAGTTCACACAACAGTTTTATATGTCTCCTCAATGGCTACCCAAGGGTATATGAGCATGCAGTTTGGGCATAATCAGATCACCCTGAGAGAGGAGGAAAGTGGGGCTCAGAGAAGATAAGTGACTTTGACTTTTTCAAGAAAATGGGGCAAAGAAGCTGAAAATGCAAAAGTAGAATTCATGCCTGGTAACCTTTATACAGAAGTCTCTCCACCACTCCATACTTCCTGCCTAATAAAAGATTATAGCCTCATAGAAAATAAGAAAAATGAAACTACTACTGAAATAAAACTGTTCAAAAATAAAACCACTACATTACTTTCCTAAATGAATATGAATTATCCAAGCTAATGAATGACAAATCTAGTAATTGATATAAGCGTAGAGATTTTTTTTTAAGATTTGCTGGGATTAAGTATACACAATATTTTTAAAAGAAAATACTTATCATATGATGAAGAGAAAAACTAAAAATTAATGACCTATGAAACAAGTCAGACAAAAATAAATACCACACAATCAGTTATCAAGAATAATTATGCTTAAAAATAAAGATGATCATTTCTTAAAGAACAGCCAATTGAGATAGATTGCACCAGTTTTATTATAAACAAAATCAAAATAAATATATTTTATTTTTAAAGTGTCAGAAACCTGGGGCATACTATAATTTGTTGTTAACATGTAAAATATGTTAGATAATATAAAATAAAACTGAAATTAATTATTAAACACTTCATTTTTATAACATATAAGATGAAATACATTATCTAACATCCTAAATATGTTTGTAAGCAGGTTCATATTATATTGTTTAATCAAGACTTCAGGAAAGAATTTTTCCCACTTACTTCTCTTACCTATTAATGAGCATGTTAAATAAACAATACAGAAAAACCTGCAGTTCAAAGGTATTCAAATCTGTCAGAAATTTACCTTACAAACAAAGGGGGAAAACTATGATTATATGAAATTTGTTTACTCCAAAATTCATAAGTTAACAGGTGTTAAATAACATTTAATAATTATATTTCTCAAACTCTTACCAAATCATTGATAGGCCAAAATAATCATCTTTATTTCTCAAATATATTCTGACACAATTCCCCTGAATGTTATACTGCTTTTGGTTTTAATTACCATACAGAACCCACCATTTTCACATGTGAAATGTACCCTTGTAATTTTATATAAAGCAACTTGTTTCAAATACAAATTACCAACATTCTAAAATTTAAAATATCTGAAAATTCTTTATAATTATTATTTTCCTGGATGACTCTGCCGGTCCTTGAAAATAAATGCTATTATATTTAATGAAAATCTCCATGAAGAGACAAAAGTTAGAATTCTTTGCTTATTCATAAGAAACAAACTTTTCTTAAATTTCACACCTCTCCTGAGAACAGGCATTCTGCATACAGAAAAACTGCAGTAACCTTTTAGATATTATAAAATGCTAGCTACAACACACATAAATGTTCAAGAATCTGAGAGGTTATGTGATAAACATATACACACCCACACACACATGCATACAAACACACACGTACCCACAATTTCCCGGGGCAAATAAAGATATTCAGCAAGGTTGTACTGCTTTATTTCAAGGGTCAATTCCATTGCCACTTAATGAGGGTCCATATGAAGATTTAACTATTCTAAGAACTGTAAATAATATTATACTTCAAGACGTTAAGAGTACATTGTAGACTTCCAAATATTAACCAGGTTCTTAATAACAAAAGCATTAAGGTTATTTTATTCTTTTTTTTGTTGTTGGAAAAGAGGGAGACTGCCAAGCTCTGGGTTGTTCTGTAGCTTTTGTTTGTTTTTTGAGGTTTTCTTGAGAGAAGGGGTGGTTATTTTTTTGAGACAGGGACTCCCTCTGTTACCCAGGCTGACTACAGTGGCACAATCATGGCTCAATGCAGCCTTCACCTTCCAGACTCAAGCAATTCTCCCACCTCAGCCTCCCAAGTAGCTAATACTACAGGTGCGCATACCACACCCAGCTAATTTTTATTTTTTGTAGAGGCAGGGTATTGCTATGTTGTCCAAGCTGGTCTCAAACTACTAGACTCAACTGATTCTCCCAGTTCAGACTCCCAAACTGCTGGGATTACAGGCAGAAGCCACCATTCCCAGCTTCCAAGTTCTGTTGTATGCTTCATGTGAAACAACTGATCTAACCCTCACCACATCTCATTTTCCAGATGAAAAACCTGAGGTGCATATCCATTAAGCCCCCAAAGACTGCAAGCTCCTAAGAGGCAGAGTCAGAATGTGCCCCAGGCTGTCTCCTCAAAGCCCACAGATCACACTCACCGCTCAACTGTCCTGTGTCTCTCTCCCTCTTAGAAACTGCAATCAGGTATAGGCCTGGTTTCAGATGTCTGCTGCTTTATTTTTTAATTACAAAGTCATTTTCCAACAACTAAGTAAATCAATGATGCAAGTGTATATTATTTTTGAGTTTGAGACACAGATAGTAGAAGTTCAGTGAAAAATGCTCCAGTCTAGAGTTGAAAACCTGCATCTAGTCTAGGCGCTTGCATCCCCCATGCAAAAACCTGCATCTAGTCTAGGCCAACAAGGCCTTGGTTAAGCTAATACATGACATGTGAGACAAAATGAGATCATTAATGTCTGAATTGTTTTAAAAAATACAATGAATTTTGTAAACAACTGTATTAGTGATAAACTATAAAATGGGAATTGCCATGACCAATTGAAATCGCCAGGAGGGGAATTAAAAACAAACTCTATGAGACATGTTTATGAATGGTTATATTGTACAAAGACAGTATGAGCCAAAGAGGTACTTATCATAAGAGATACTCATTGGAAACTTTCAAAAACAGCTCTGTAAAGAACCCTTTGCCTAGAGCTACCTCAACTCTTCTGAAGGAGGTAAAACAATGGCGGGGCCTTCTGCTAATGTAAGATAGTAACCTGAGAATGCAAAGTGCTAACACAGTCAACGGGAATTAAAATACATACACAGATGTGCTTGGTATATTAAATCATTTGACAGTAGGCCAGAAAAGAATATCACTGAGGGTCAGGGCAAAGCCTGATGTCAAAGAAACTTGGGCTGAATCTGGGCCTTCCCCATGACTGGATGAGGACATTATCTCTCTTCCCTAGGGTTGCTATGAAGATTAAATGAGATGAGGTAAGGCGAAGACTTACTGTAGTGCCTAGCACAGTAAGCCCTCTGGAATTGTTAGCCAACTTCACAGCAATGATGATGATAATGATGACAATGAGACGATGACCATGACTAAGAAGAGGACCCCAGGGACAAGAGGAAGGATGGCACACAGAACACACACTGTAGCGTTGCACTGGCTGACAGGACTCTATAAATATCATTTTCATCCTTCCAGGATAAAAGAGGGCCATGCAAATATTAAAAATAAATAGTGATGAAATTTAGCATATTAGTGAGAGAACACTATGGCCAAAGAGGGTAATAAATGTTTAATGTGGATTATTGAAGATAAAACCACAACTGTAGTAGATACACATTACGGTATTACTAACCTCAACTTATAAATGAGAAAATTGAGGCCTACTGGAATATAACAATAGTGTAAGAAAAATCTATCTATCTATATATAGTATATAGAAGTCTAGAGTAAAATTCCTAGGTATTTCAAGAAATTCAGTAAGTCTCAAAGAATGATTGCTATTAATAAATTAAGACTTTTCCTATCCAAGCATATAATTCTGGTATTGTCCTTATTGATTAAATGTGCAGGAGCTACAACACATGAGGGTGTTCCTGTCAAGGAATAAAACACCAATCAACAAATCCACCAAAAAAGGGATTTCCACATTTACATGTAATTTGTCTTCAAATTTCTTCCCTGATATTTTACGTAAATTGACACTACAATTACATGTAATGCAGCAGACGTCAATGAGTCAATGATAACCAACCCCTGTTTCCAATCTTGTCTAAGAGGGATCTAGGAATAGCTGAGCCTAAACTGACCAGCACTCCATACTTGACTGAACATCAGGGAGAAATGTTCTTGGGTAATGAAGGAGCTTGCAGACGAGATGTGCCAACCTGTCCAACAGCTCTATTTCCAAGACGGGTGCAAGGACTCTGGCTTAAGGGTAAGTTTTTTGTTTGTTTGTTTTTTATTTTTTTTTCCGTGTGCCATACTCTTTATTGTCTATTTCTTTTTTTTTTTTTAATTTTTTTTTTTATTACTTTAGGTTTTATGGTACATGTGGGCAATGTGCAGGTAAGTTACATGTAAGACTTCTTCATTTAATGCTTTAAAAATACTATTTGGCAAATAGGTATATTCAAGTTGTAATTTATGTGAAAATGAATTGAAGGTACCCACCATACACATTCAATATATATATGCAGAGAAAATATATTAAATTATTTTGAAACAAAAAAATGAGAACTCAGGGGCAGGGCGCGGTGGCTCACGCCTGTAATCCCAGCACTTTGGGAAGCCGAGGTGGGTGGATCATGAGGTCAGGAGATCGAGACCATCCTGGCAAACACGGTGAAACCCCGTCTCTACTAAAAATACAAAAAAAAAAAAAAATTAGCCAGGCGCGGTGGCGGGCGCCTGTAGTCCCAACTACTCTGGAGGCTGAGGCAGGAGAATGGCATGAACCCGGGAGACGGAGCTTGCAGTGAGCCGAAATTGCGCCACTGCATTCCAACCTGGGTGACAGAGCGAGACTCCATCTCAAAAAAAAAAGAGAGAATTCAGAATTATACAATCTAATTCTGAACATATTTAGCAGGAAAATAATATGAGATATATATGCAGATAATATATCCTCTGTGTCTTGTATTGAGGTTTACATATATTAGAGTTAAGATAAATATTTTCCATGAAATACAATTGACAAAAATTAGAACACAATAGGATGCATTTAATAATAAAAGTTTATAAAACAGAATATAATCTGTAATATTCAGCAGGTATATGGAAAACATGCAGTGCTTCCGGAAGATCATCATCATCAATTACCGCAACATTGGCAAGATGCAGAAGTTATCAATTAAGAAGAATTACGGTTGAATTACTTTCCTATAACAATTTATAATAAACTAAGTGAATCTATTAAAATAAGAAAGACTCAGGAATCTCTTTAATAATAACAAAGTCAGGACCAGGCACGGTAGCTCACACCTGTAATCCCAGCACTTTGGGAGGCCGATGCAGTGGATCACCTGAAGTCAGGAGATCGAGGCCAGCCTAATCAACACGGCAAAACCCTGTCTCTACTAAAAAAACAAAAATTAGCCAGGCGTGATGGTGCGCACCTGTGGTACCAGCTACTCGGGATGCTGAGACAGGAGAACCGCCTGAAGCTGGCAGATGGAGGTTGCAGTGAGCCAAGAGTGTGCCACTGCACTCCAGCCTGAGCGACAGAGTGAGACTCTATCTCAAAAAAAATGAAAAGAAGAAATTTAAAAAAATAAAAATTTTGGGGATTAGTTTATTTCCCATTTTTAGTCCCCTTATCATCTAAAATAATATGTTAACGATGTTACCTTTAGAACTCATTTTAAAAGTTATAGGTAGCAAAGAGAAAATACAAATTGAAGAACGAATAACCCTAAAAACAAAACATGGCTAGTGTATTCCCTTTTGGTAATAGGATAGCATGTTGTTGATTGTGTACTGAACATGTACATCATGTTGGGTAGAAGTGTATCTTCTTTTTTTCTTTAATTAGAGATTAAATATGCCTTACGAAGATGGGGCTCAGTAACGTGACAACTTGGCTTAGCCAAATTCCATTTCCTAGAATTTGCTTCCCTACTTGTAGCTGGTTAAGGAAAGCTAGCAGAGAAATACCAGTATGAAATAAGCAGGGCAGATGTGAAACCATAGCGCACAGGCATTGCCGCATAGATCATCTCATCATCACAAGACAACAACCAAACCTTTAACCACTCTCCACAATCCTGGGAAAGCTTCCACATCAGCTTCTCTGACTCCTGAACCTTATGGGTAAGTTTAAGAAGCATAGGATGGGACCCAGCTTCTGTGGAATCCCATACCACCATTGTCCAAGGCTATGAGCTCCCACTCATGCCTGTGGGTCCCCCAAGTTCTCATTCTCCCTCATGTCACATCCCTCCTCACTTCTCAACAGCCTGCCCTGTGGGTTTCAAGGTCCAACATCAGATGTGATGACAACGCCTTACAGAGACTAGTTAAAAAGCTCCCATTGTTGCATGAGACCAAATTTCTGTAACAAGTATATTAACTTTATTCACACAGCCACACACACACAGACACACAGACACAAAGACACACACACACACACACAAACACACACACAGTAATATGCGTAAATCATAGTGACTCTAAATGTCTGAATGAATCCTGACTGATTTGGGGTTTAGAAGATAGAGTAACCAGAACCAGTTTTATCCTTCCCATTGATTAAAAAAAAAATCCAGAAAATGTATGAAATAACAACTTTTAAGAAATAGCACATCAGGTAAAGAAAGACAATGATCTCAAAGAGCCAGCTGTCAGACAGTGGAACGAGGTGAGAAACAGCTGTAGCTGGGAGAACACAGGGAGGCCAGGCAGCTGGAATGCCCAGGGCAGAGAGGTGAGACCCCACTAGAGACAGAACTCTAAAGATCACGGGAAGAGTGCATGGAGGATTCAGCGATTATTGACCAAGTCACATGTATGAAGAAGCTACATGAGAGCACGACAAAACACAGAAAGAAAAAAATAGTGTTTGGGTTCACACAGGCTCCTATCAGCCAGACTTGAGAGACCTACGGGCTCAAGGGGCACACAGCAAGTTCTGTCTCAGAGGCAGAGACAATTAATCCTAGACTGAGCACTGTTCTGATCCTGCTTAAAAGCAAAGCAAAAAAAATCATTTTCATGGAAATTAACTGCAATCTGAGAACAAGGGTCAAGAATATTTATTGAACTACAAAATAAACAGAAACAACAAAGTAAAATTAACCACGTCTAGAATTCAATGAAAAAATTACCAGGCATGCAAAGAAGTATAAAAATATGAACAATAATAAGGAGAAAAATCAATCAAATACAACCAACCCAGAATGAACAAAGGTGTTAAAATTAGGGAACAATAAAACAATTACTATAAATACACAAAACATAATCAAAAGATAAGTACACCTGTCCCTTGGTATTCCTGGGGAATTGGTTCTAGGAACCCTCTGCAGATACCAAACTCCATGCATGCTCAAGTCCCTTATATAAAAATAATGTAGTATAGATGACCCTTAAATGAATTGGAACTGTGTGGGTCCACTTTTACTATGATTTTCTTCCACCTCCGCCACGCCTGAGACAGGAAGACCAAACCCTCCTGCTTTCCTTCTCCTCAGCCTACTTAATGTGAAGATAATGAGAATGAAGACTTTTATAAGGATTCACTTCCACTTAATAAATAACACAACTATTTCTTATGATTTTCTTAATAACAATTTCTTTTATCAAGCTTAAATAATAGAGTAATATATACAATATTTATTAACTGGTTATTTATGATATCAGTAAGACTTCTGATCAACAGTAGGCTATTAGTAGTTGAGTTTTGGGGGAGTCAAAGTTATACACAGATTTTCACCTGCAAGGGAGGTTGGAGCCCCTCACTTCCACATTGTTCAAGGGGCAACTGCATTTGCACATAACCTATGCACATCCTCCCACATACTTTAGGTCATCTCTAGATTACTTATAATACTTAACACAATATAAAAGCTACGTAAATAGTTGTTATATTGAATTGCTTTTTAATTTCTAGGGTTGGATTATTTTTGTATTTTTCAAGTATTTCTGACCAGCAGTTGGTAGAATCCATAAAAGTAGAACCTGAGGATACAGAGGATCGACTGTAGAGAGATGGGAGATATTTTTAAAAAATCCAAACCACATGTCTAGAAATAAAACACATGAGACAAAAAAATTCATTAGATGAGCTTAATGACATAGTAGACATCCAGAAGAATAGTGACCTGGAATAAACAGGAATAGAAAACACAAAAAAATAAAAGCACAAACAGAAAGTAGGTTCTTAAAAATGAAAACAATATTAGTTGTTGGCCAATTTCAAATGATATCATTGGAATGTCCAAAAATACAAGGTGGAACAGGGGAGTAGTTGAAGAAATAATGCGCAAAAAAATTCCAAGTGTAATGAAGACGATAAACTCACAAATCAAAAAAGGTCAATGAATTGCAAACAAAGCAAACATGAAGAAAACCAATGATAAAGAAAAAAGTCAAAAAAAAAAGAGAGAAAAAAGACATGTTATATACAAAAGATCAAAGATAAGAATGACAACAGATTTACAAAGCAAGGGAAAAATGAAGACCACAAAAAAACGTTAACTATCTTCATTTTATACCTTACACACTTGTAGTAGAAACTCATTCTATATGAATCACAGACCGTAAATACCTAAAACCATTAAACTTCTAAAAGAAAATATAAGAAAAAAAGTTGTGACCTTCATCTAGGTAAAGATTTCTGCGATATTACACAAAAAGCAAAACTCATTAAAGAAAGAATTTATAAATTGGACTATATGGAAATTTTTACATTCTCCCTTTCTAAAGAGAATTAAGCCACAGACTAGGACAAAATACTTGCAAATCATATGTTTAATAAAAAGCTTATATCTAGCATACAAAAAGAAATCCCATGCTCAATAAGAAGAAAACAAACAACACAATTTTTTAAATGGACAAAAGATTTTTTTCATAGACCCTTCACCAAAGAAGAAATACACACGGGAAAAAAAAAAAAAAAAGGTCCTAAGAAGATGCTCAAAATCATTAGGGACATGCAAATTAAATCACCAAGAGATTCCTCTACTTATCTAATAAAAATGGCTAAAACCAGACAGACTAACAATTGCAAGCTTTGGGAAGTTTACGTAGAAAAAGAGGCAAGTTAAAACTCTTCTGGTGGATATGTAAACTGGTACTATTCTGTGGTAAAACTTTAAACATACAGCTATCCTGAAATCCAGTCACTTTAGATTTAGGTATTTACCCAAGAGAAATGTAGGGCTATGGCCATACAAAACTTGTTTACAAATGTTCATCATAACAGCATAATTTCAAGTATCCAAAAAAGAGAAATAATTCAGACATCTATAGAAAGGATAATGGATAAACAAAGGGATAAAGAAACAATGTAATTCTGCTCAGCAATAATGAGGAATTAACTATCAATATACAACAACAACAAAAAAGAAAAAATCTAAAATCTAAAAGCAGCTATGATGATTTAAAAAAAAAAAAAGACTGACAAGAAAAATTCCAAACTATATCATTCCATTCACAAAGAACTCTACAAATGCAAGCTAATAATGGCAGAAAGCAGATCAGCAGTTGTATAGGGATGGCAGACAGTGGTAGTAGGAAGGATGGATTACAATGGAAAAAATGGAAATTCGGGGCAGTAATGGGTATAATCATAATCTTGTTTGAGGTAAAGGTTTCATGGAGAATACATACACATATGTCTAAATATGTATTAAAATTCATCAAATCGTACATTTCAAATACAGATGTATACAATACTTCAATAAAACTTTTCTTAAGTTAAAAATGACATTTACAATAGGAAGTCCATAATAATTTTAATTAGAAAATATTCATTTTTCAGGCATTATACACTCATACACAAGTAAGATATATGTTTATTTTTTGCTCTTCTTTACCTTTTTGCTTTATTAATTTTTAAGATTTTATAGAGTTCCAAAGTAACTGAGAAGTCAACCCCTGACTTGGCATGTATAGACCAGACATTATTTCCTAAATTATATTTGAGATCTCTATGGTACTATGAAAGGATAAATAGTAAATATCTTGCAAGCAGAGGGATGGTAACACTGTCAAGCAACTACCCGGAAAAGCCTAAAGTTCAGAGCAAAAAGGTAACTAAAAGAGAGAGAGAGAGAGAGACTGACTGACTATATAAATAACTTCCATGATTTTCCTCTCTACGACTATAACTTTCTTATACTGTGTTGCAAGCAAAACAGTTTCCTACAAATACTAGCAATTTGAAATTTGGAGGAGAAGCTACACATGACAAAAGTATACAGACAGATACATGAAAACAGATTATTTCTGAATTTCCCATTTTATCTGGTATTGTTTACACGGTGGCAAATGTATAATTTAGATATGCTCTAAAAACACCCAAATTACCAAGAATGTGCAGTTTAAGAACTGAATATGATTCATAAGAACTTCAAATACAATCATGAAAAGAACCCAGCAGTTTCTAGCGGTCAGAAATAACACAAATTACAACCAGGCTATAGAGCTGATGAAGGTAACAGCCAACAGGCCTGAAAGCTCCAAGATTTTAGGGTTTATATGTTGGGGTCTAAGTTACATTAAAAGGGGCAAACTTGCATCTATGGGTGAAATAATATATATCAATATTATTAGCAAGTTCTGACATTTGATCAACTATTTAGATATCTCTGAAAGATGTAACTTTTACATCTTGTAATATCAAACCAATTAATAAATATTTTCAGACAATGTGCTTTGTAAAAAAAAAAAAATTGTGCTAAGGGATATAGAAAAGGGCTAACATAAGCTAAAATCTCATGGTATACCTAAATAAAAAAACGCATAAAAATATGCACAAGTATAAGAAATATTTTAGTGCTAAAGAGACTACACAAAATATAAATGTCTCTCACCCTATCAAACTGACAATAACTTCTGCAACATTCATTGTTCAATGCTCCTTTACTATCCTGACATTAAGTGATGTATCATAAAACCTACCAAAACTCAAAAACCCAAAACATCAATACAGTACTCTAATAAATATAAAGTAAATTTAAAAGAAGTAGTTTAAAATAAAATTGTTTGTATTTCAAGAAATAAAAGGTTGGCAGTACTACATTGGAAGCCTAATGCATTTTCAGATATTTTTGCCTAAATAGATAATCACCATGAGAGGAGGGACAGCCAGAATGGGAAAGTGAGGTCCTCCAAAAATCTGCTCCTCCACAAAAGCAAAAGAACACAAGAAAAAGCAACTTTTTACCAACTCTGGAAATAAAAATAGACAGAAAAGAGTATGAAGACTATTCAAGAAAACCAACTCAACAATAAGCTTTGGGGCACTTGAACTTATTCCAATCTCATGCCCAACTCCCTAGATCCATAAGACTCCAGAAAAACAACAAAATGATGACTAGAGTAGATTTGAAAACCAGCAGCCTAGGAGCTAGGAGGAGCGGTCAAACAGGTTAGGAACTCACCAAAGACCTCATTCCCATCAAAATTCTACTACTCACCTGGAAGATCCCTGAAACACTCCATGCTCAGGGTTTGTCTTTGACTTGACTCACACCTCAGTGTGTGTTAACAACCCCCATCCTCAGGGCAACTGTCAATAGCAATGGAAAAAACAAACGAAAAACCACAGAAGCAACTGTTTACCACCACAGCCGTCTGAGCATAAAACCAATTAGGGAGAATAAGAGGCTAGCCAAAAAACTTAAAAGGAAAAATGAGAATAAGATTAGAAACACAAGCTTAGAAAAGCTCCAACATACTCCAGAAATCTAAAAGCAAACACACATGCACAAGGCTGTGTGAATGAAGGGAGAAATCTGAAGAGGTAATAATCTTCCATAGCATCTCTGGCTAACATTAAGCCTTTGCACAGGTAGAAAGAGAAGGTAAAGGTAGAGTTGATAACTGCCTGATGAAGCACATTCCACAATGCAACAGAGCCCCTTGATAAATGCTACGGACATTGGTTCAAGGCATTTGAAGAAATCTGTGTCTTCCATTTTTCAAAGTAAGCAGTGACGTTAGTCGCCACACATGACAAAGAATACAGACATTACAAAATACATTCAGAAAAGTCACTAAACAGCATCAACAAAAGTAAACTCTGAGGAGGAAGGGATCTGATTTCCAAACTGGTCACATTACATTATTTAAATGACTACTTTCTAGCAAATACATACATACATATATATATATATGGAGAGAGACAGAGAGAGAGAGACATATAAAGTAACCGAAAAATATGGCCTATATACTGGGGAAAAAAAGCAGTCAACAGAAACCATTCCCGCGAAATCCCAGATAAGACTGCTAGACAAAAACACTAACTCAACTAGCATCATAAACATGTTCAAAAAAAAAAAAAAGGAAAATATAAGTAAGAACTACAGGAAATAAGAAATACAGGAAAATAAGAGAATTATGGGTTAAAAAATAAAGATTATCAATAAAAATGAAACAAAAAAGAAGCATATACAAATTCTGGAGCTGAAAAGTAAAATAATTGAAAGAAAAATTCACTAGAGGAACTCAAGAGCAGATTTGAACTGGCAGAAGAAAATAGTCACAGAAAATACAGCAAGGTCTTTCTGATCCGGTCTGAGAAACAAAATGAAGGTGAAAAAGGAGGATAACAAGGAGAAAGAGAAAGAGGGGGAAGAGGAAAAATGACCAGGAAACAGTAAGAAACTAATAAGGACATAATATTAAGGACATAATAAGAAACACTGTAAGAGGAGGGCAGGAAAAGAAATTGAAGAAATCATGACCAAAAGCTTAACAAATCTGATGCAAAACATTAGTCTTAACATCCAAGAGCCTCAATAACTACCACATAGGAGAAACTCAAACATGTCCACAGAATACCACATATTCAAACTGTCAAATGCCAAACAGAAAAAGAGAATCCTGAGAGCAGCAAGAGTCAAGTCAGTCATCCATTACAAGGTATGCACAATAAGATTAAAAACTAACATCTCCATATAAACTATGCAAGTCAGAAGGCAGTGGGATGACATATTCAAAGTGTTGAAAAAAAATTACTGTCATCTAAATTTCTGTATCAGCAAAACAGTATAAATGAAAACAAAGGAGATATGAAGACACACCCAGATATACAAAAGAAAAAAAAAAAACACTATCAGCCAGACCTGCTGTACAAGAAATACTAAAGGCAGTTCTTTAAATGGAAATTAAGGAATACTAGTCACTAACTCATTTTCACATGAAGAAATGAAGGACCAGTAAAGGTAATGACGTACATAATTTTTTAAAATTATAAATATATTTTTCGGCCAGGCACAGTGACTCATGCCTGTAATTCCAGAACTTTGGGAGGTCAAGGTGGGCGGATCATTTGAGGTCAGGAGTTTGAGACCAACTGGGCCAACATCTCCACGAAAAATACAAAACAATTAGCTGGACATGGGAGCGCACACCTGTAATCTGAGCTACCAGGAAGGTTGAGGCAGGAGAATCGCTTGAACTCAGGAGACGGAGGTTCCAGTGAGCTGAGATCACGCCACTGCACTCCAGCCTGGGTGACAGAGTAAGACTCCATCTCAAAAATAAATATAGATATATTTTTTCTTTTCCTTTGTAATTATTTTCCCTGTCCAATTAAAAGGCATCTAGTTAAAACAGTAATTACAAATTTGTATTGATGAATATAATATGTAGAAAGACACATTTTATATGACAGTAACAGGACAAAGTAGAGGGTGAGGAAATAATGTATGTAGGAGCTAAGCTTTTATACAGTATTGAAATTAAGTTGGTATTCGTAAAAACTAGATTGTTATAAGATGTTCACTGCCATCCCTAGGTTAAGAATTAAGAAAATTTATACACACACATGCATACATATATATACATGTGTGTATATGCATGAACTGAATAAGGAAGTAAAAATATAAATAAGAAAAATTCCTATTTAACACAAAAGAAGAAGAAACAGTAAAATACCAGAACAAAAAAGGCACAAAGACATGTAGAAAAACACAAAATAGCACATGTAAATCCTGTAAATTCTACTTGTCAATAATGACATTATAGGTAAATGGACTAAAAATTTCAATCAAAAAGTAATGACTGGCAAAACAAATTCAAAAAACATGATCCAAGTATATGCTATCTACAAGACATAAACATAAGATTCAAAGACTCAAGTAAGTTGAACGTATCAGGATGAAAGATATACCATGCAATCAGTAACCAAAAGAAAGCTGCAGCGGCTCTATTTATATCAGAGGAAATAAATGTTAAAAGGAAGATTGTTACTAGAAGCCAAAAAAAGGGGGAGAACATTTATAACAAAAAGTTGGTACTCTATAAAGAATGAACAAACACAAACGTACTAATAACAAAGCCTCCAAAATAAAACAACAAATTATAGAATTGAAGCAGAAATTTCAACAATAAGATTTGGAGACTTGAAAAGCCCATTTTCAGTAATAAATAGATTTATGTAGAACATAAACAACGAAAGGAAGATTTGAACAACAAGGTACATCAACTAGAAATAAAAGGCATCAATAGAATATGTCACACAATAAAAACAATCTCAAATGCACAGAAAATAGCCTCCAGAACTGATCATATGTTAGGATATAAAATAAGCATCAGGACATCTATAGAGATTGAAATCATACAAGAAATACTTTTATTTCCTTTAGTCATATACAATAAAATTAGAAGTCAAATAACAAAAGGAAATTTGGGAGATTAACAAATTTGTGTTAATGAAACATCATACTCATAAATACAGTGGGTCAAAGAAGAAATCACAAAATAAATTTTAAAACAGTTTGAGATGAATGGAAACAAATATGGAACATATAAAAACTCAGAGGATGCAGTTAAAGCAATAGACACAGGAAAATTTATATCTTTAAACATCTGTATATTAAAAAAAGAAAGTCTCCATTCTTACTGCCTCATTTGACTTGCTTAAAAATAATAAATAAAATAAAATAAATGAATAAAAGATCTCAAATCAAGAACCTAATTTTTCCACCATAACTAAAACAAGAAAAGCAAACAAAACCAAAAGTGAGCAGAAGGGATGAAATAAAAATTAGAATACAAATAATGACATAGAAAAATAGGCAGTATCAACAAATCCAAAAATCAGTTCTTTGGAAAGATCATCAAAAATGACAAACTGTTAGCTAAACAGACGAAGAAGAAAAAAGAAGACTCAAATTATTAACTAGGAATGAAAAGGGTGAACATTTACTACTAACCTCACAAAGGTAAAAAGAATTAAAGATGAATACTATAAACATCCATGTGCCAACTGAACTATCTAGATGAAACGGACAAATTCCTGGAAAGAGGAAAACAAGTGAAGCACAACTAAATGAGAAATTTTAAAATATGTATAGAGCTATAACAAGTAAAGCAACTGAATGAAGAGTCAAAAAACCTTCTACAAAGACATATTCACAGATGACAGGATCTTGTACACAGAAGATCCTAAAGAATTTAAAATAGCAAACTACTCAAATTAATAAACAATTTCAGCAATGTTGCAAGATACAAAATCAATACACAAAAATGCATTGTGTTTCTATGCACTAACAAAGAAAAATCAAAAAAAGTATAAAAACAATTAAAATACTTAGAAGTAAATTTAACAATAGAAGTGGAAGACATACATTGAAAACTTTAAAACATCACTACAAGAAACAGAAGAAGACTTCAGTAAATAGAAGGAAATCCTATGATCATGGGTTGGAACACAATATACTTTATGTGACAATACTTTCCAAATCGACTCACAAATTCAATGCAATCCCTATCAAAATTCCAACCTGCCCCTTTGAAAATATTAGCAAAGTGATCCTTAAAAATTCAAAAAATGCAAGAGACTCAGAATAGCGAAACCAATCTTGAAAAAGAATGAGGCTGAAGGACTCAACTACAAAGCAACAATAATAAAGGTGCGATAATAGCATAAAAATGAAATATATGGCCAGGCGCTGTGGCTCATACCTGTAATGCCAGGACTTTGGGAGGCTCAGGTGACCACATCATGAGGTCAGGAGTTCGAGACCATCCTGGCCAACATGGTGAAACCCCATCTCTACTAAGAATACAAGAATCAGCTGGGCGTGGTGGTGCACACCTGCAATCCCAGCTACTGAGGAGGCTGAGGCAGAAGAACCACTTCAACGTGGGAGGCAGAGGTTGCCGTGAGCTGAGATAGCGCCACTGCACTCCAGCCTGGGCAATAGAGTTAGACTCAGTCTCAAAAGGAAGAAAAGAGGAAGGAAGGAAGGGAGGAAGGGAGGGAGGGAAGGAGGGAGGGAGGAATGAATGAACGAATGAATGAAAGAAAGAAGAAAGAGAGAGAAAGAAAGAGAAAGAAAGAAGGAAAGAGAAAGAAAGAAAGAAAGAAAGAAAGAAAGAAAGAAAGAAAGAAAGAAAGAAAGAAAGAAAGAAAGAAAGAAAGAAAGAAAGAAAGAAAGCAAAAGAAAGAAAGAAAGAAAGAAAGAGGCACGCTGAGGCAGGAGTATCGCTTGAACTCAGGAGGCAGAGGTTGCCGTGAGCTGAGATAGTGCCACTGCACTCCAGCCTGGGCAACAGAGTTAGACTCAGTCTCAGAAAAAAAAAAAGAAAAAGAAAAAGAAAGCAGGAAGGAAGGAAGGAAGGCAGGCAGGAAGGAAAGAAGGAAGGAAGGAAGGGAGGGAGGGAGGGAAGGAGGGAGGGAGGAAAAGATACATCAATGAAATACAATTAAGAGTTCATAAATAAGCCTTTACATTTATGATCAATTCATTGTGACAAGAATGCCAAGACAATCGATGGTAGGAAGAAACTGCATCAACTAACGAACAAAATAACCAGCTAATATCATAATGACAGGATCAAATTCACACATAATAATATTAACCTTAAATGTAAATGAGCTAAATCCTCCAATTAACAGACACAGATGGGCAAACTGGACAAAGAATCAAGACCCATCAGTAATTCAGGAGACCCATCTCATGTGCAGAGACACAAATAGGCTCAAAAAAGGGGATGGAGGAAGATCTACCAAGCAAATGGAAAACAAAAAAAAAAGCAGGGGTTGCAATCCTAGTCTCTGATAAAACAAACTTTAAACCAACAAAGATCAAAAGAGACAAAAAAGGCCATTACATAATGGTAAAGGGATCAATTCAACAAGAAGAGATAACTATCCCAAATATATATGCACCCAATACAGGAGCACCCAGATTCATAAAGCAAGTCCTTAGAGACCTACAAAGAGACTTAGGACTCCCACACAATAATAATGGGAGACTTCAACACCCCAGTGTCAACATTGGACAGATCAATGAGACAGAAAGTTAACAAGGATATCCAGCAATTTAACTCAGCTCTGCACCAAGCGGATCTAATAGACATCTACAGAACTCTCCACCCCAAATCAACAGAATATACATTCTTCTTAGCACCACATCGCACTTATTCCAAAATTGACCACATAGTTGGAAGTAAAGCACTCCTCAGCAAATGTAAAGGAACAGAAATTATAACAAACTGTCTCTCAGACCACAGTGCAATCAAACTTGAACTCAGGATTAAGAAACCCACTCAAAACCACACAGCTACATGGAGACTGAACAACCTGCTCCTAAATGACTACTGGGTACATAACAAAATGAAGGCAGAAATAAAGATGTTCTTTGAAACCAACGAGAACAAAGACACAATGTACCAGAATCTCTGAGACACATTTAAAGTAGTGTGTAGAGGGAAATTTATAGCACTAAATGCCCACAAGAGAAAGCAAGAAAGATCTAAAATTGACACCCTAACATCACAATTAAAAGAACTAGAGAAGCAAGAGCAAACACATTTAAAAGCTAGCAGAAGGCAAGAAATAACTAAGATCAGAGAAGAACTGAAGGAGATAAGAGACACAACCCTTCAAAAATTCAATGAATCCAGGAGCTGGTTTTTTGAAAAGATCAACAAAATTGATAGAATGCTAGCAAGACTAATGAAGAAGAAAAGAGAGAAGAATCAAACAGATGCAATAAAAAATGATAAAGGGGATATCACCACCGATCCCACAGAAATACAAACTACCATCAGAGAATACTATGAACACCTCTACGCAAATAAACTAGAAAATCTAGAAGAAATGCATAAATTCCTGGACACATACACTCTCCCAAGACTAAACCAGGAAGACACTGAATCCCTGAATAGACCAATAACAGGCTCTGAAATTGAGGCAATAATTAATAGCCTACCAACCAAAAAAAGTCCAGGACCAGACGGATTCACAGCCAAATTCTACAAAGAGGAGCTGTTACCATTCCTTCTGAAACTATTCCAATCAACAGAAAAAGAGAGAATCCTCCCTAACTCATTTTATGAGGCCAGCATCATCCTGATACCAAAGCCTGGCAGAGACACAACAACAAAACGAGAATTTTAGACCAATATCCCTGATGAACATCAATGCAAAAATCCTCAATAAAATACTGGCAAACCAAATCCAGCAGCACATCAAAAAGCTTATCCACCACGATCAAGTTGGCATCATCCCTGGGATGCAAGGCTGGTTCAACATACACAGATCAATAAACCTAATCCATCATATAAACAGAACCAAAGACAAAAAACACATGATCATCTCAATAGATGCAGAAAAGTCCTTCGACAAAATTCAACAGCCCTTCATGCTAAAAACTCTCAATAAACTAGGTATTGATGGGACGTCTCTCAAAATAATAAGAGCTATTTATGACAAACCCACAGCCAATATCATACTGAATGGGCAAAAACTGGAAGCATTCCCTTTGAAAACTGGCACAAGACAAGGATGCCCTCTCTCACCACTCCTATTCAACATAGTGTTGGAAGTTCTGGCCAGAGCAATCAGGCAGAAGAAAGAAATAAAGGATATTCAATTAGGAAAAGAGGAAGTCAAATCGTGCCTGTTTGCAGATGACATGATTGTATATTTAGAAAACTTAAGCTGATAAGCAACTTCAGCAAAGTCTCAGGATACAAAATCAATATGCAAAAATCACAAGCATTCCTATACATCAATAACAGACAAACAGAGAGCCAAATCATGAGTGAACTCCCATTCACAATTGCTTCAAAGAGAATAAAATACCTAGGAATGTAGGAATCCAACTTACAAGGGATGTGAAGGACCTCTTCAAGAAGAAATACAAACCACTGCTCAACGAAATAAAAGAGGACACAAACAAATGGAAGGACATTCCATGCTCATGGATAGGAAGAATCAATATCATGAAAATGGCCATATTGCCCAAGGTAATTGATAGATTCAATGCCATCCCCATCAAGCTACCAATGGCTTTCTTCACAGAATTGGAAAAAACTACTTTAAAGTTCATATGGAACCAAAAAAGAGCCCGCATTGCCAAGACAATCCTAATCCAGAAAAACAAAGCTGGAGGCATCACGCTACCTGACTTCAAACTATACTACAAGGCTACAGTAACCAAAACAGCATGGTACTGGTACTGAAATAGAGATATAGACCAATGGAACAGAACAGAGCCCTCAGAAATAATACCACACGTCTACAACCATCTGATCTTTGACAAACCTGACAAAAAAAAGAAATGGGGAAAAGAGTCCCTATTTAATAAATGGTGCTGGGAAAACTGGCTAGCCATATGTAGAAAGCTGAAACTGGATCCCTCCCTTACACCCTACACAAAAATTAATTCAAGATGGATTAAAGAGTTAAATGTTAGACCTAAAACCATAAAAACCCTAGAAGAAAACCTAGGCACTACCATTCAGGACATAGGCATGGGCAAGGACTTCATGACTAAAACACCAAAAGCCATGGCAACAAAAGCCAAAATTGACGAATGGGATCTAATTAAACTAAAGAGGTTCTGCACAGCAAAAGAAACTACCACCAGAGTGAACAGGCAACCTACAGAATGGGAGAAAATTTTTACAATCTACCCATCTGACAAAGGGCTAATATCCAGAATCTACAAAGAACTGAAACAAATTTACAAGAAAAAAATCAAACAACCCCATCAAAAAGTGGGCAAAGGATATGAAGAGACACTTCTCAAAAAAAGACATTTATGCAGCCAACAGACACATGAAAAAATGCTCATCATCACGGGCCATCAGAGAAATGCAAATCAAAACCACAATGAGATACCATCTCACACCAGTCAGAATGGCAATCATTTAAAACGTCAGGAAACAAAAGGTGCTGGAGAGGATGTGGTGAAATAGGAACACTTTTACACTGTTGGTGGGACTGTAAACTAGTTCAACCATTGCGGAAGACAGTGTGGCAATTCCTCAAGGATCTAGAACTAGAAATACTATTTGACCCAGCCATCCCATTACTGGGTATATACCCAAAGGATTATAAATCAGCTTGCTATAAAGACACATGCACAGGTATGTCTACTGCGGCACTATTCACAATAGCAAAGACTTGGTACTAACCCAGATGTCCATCAATGATAGACTGGATTAAGAAAATGTGGCACATATATACCATGGAATACTACACAGCCATAAAAAAGGATGAGTTCATGTCCTTTGTAGGGACATGGATGAAGCTGGAAACCATCATTTTGAGCAAACTATCGCAAGGACAGAAAACCAAACACCACATGTTCTCACTCATAGGTGGGAATTGAACAATGAGAACACTTGGACACAGGGTGGGGAACATCACACATGGGGGCCTGTCGTGCAGTGGGGGGAGGGGAGAGGGATAGCATTAGGAGATATCCCTAATGTAAATGATGAGTTAATGGGTGCAGCAAACCAACATGGCACATGTATACATATGTAACAAACCTGCACGTTGTGCACATGTACCCTAGAACTTAAAGTATAATAAAATAAATAAATAGTTAAATTTAAAAAAAAAAAGAAAAGACTTTTCAACAAATGGTATTGAGATGTGCATAGCCACATTAGAAAGGAATAAAATGAACTCCTTCCTCATGATATATCCAAAAAGTAATTCAAAGTGATTCAAAAATCCCAATGTAAGGGGTAAAAAAAGCTATAAAATCTTAGAGGTATACATCTTTGGGATCTTAAATTAGGCAATGGTTTTAGATATAACACCAAAGCACAAATGACAAAAGAGTAAATTGAAATTCATGAAAATTAAAGAAGTTTGTGCTTCAAAGGACACAATCAATAAATTAAAAAGACGATATCCAGAATAAAAAATTCAGAAAACTCAATAAAAAGACAATACAAAGTAAAAATGGGCAAGGGATCTGAATAGATATTTCCCCATAAAATATATAAAATAGGCAATATAAAGCACATAAAAAGTTGCTCAAGAGCATTACTCTTCAGGAAAATTGAAATCAAAACGCCAATGATATATCACTTCAAACACATCAGGTTGGCTATAATCGAAAAGACAACAAGTCTTGGTGAGGATACAGAGAAATTCAAAAATTCATACACTGCTAGCAAGAAACATCTGATGGCTTCTCACAAAGTTAAACATATAGTTAGCACAAGATCCAGCAATTCTACTCCTATATACCCGAGAAAACTGAAAATTTATGTCCATACAAAAATGTGTGCAGAAACGTTCACAGCACCGTTAGTCACAATATCCAAAAAGTGAAAATCATCCTGATGACCATGAAACGATGAACGGGTGAATAACTAACGGTGCTGCATCCACACAATGCAGTATTAGTTGGCCACAAGAAGGAAGCACTGATGCATGCTATGACATGAATGAATCATGAAAACATGCCAGTTGAATAAATTTGGACACAAAAGACCACATATTATATAATCACATTCATATGAACTGTCCAGAATAAATCTATAGAAAAGAAAAGTTGATGATTTACATATGAATCAAATTAAACAGTAAATGACTTTACCTCAGCTGAAAAAGAACATACTGCACCACTGATTTAGGTTTTATTTTAAAGTTCACATATCAGTAAAAATGAGCGACAAAAGCAATTAACTGTTAAACAACACTTTTTTCATATGTTGGTAGGCAAAAAATACCACAAGATGATAATGTAGGTAAGATATAGTAATGCCTAAAAGAATTCAGGATACTCTCAAAGAAGAAGTGAAATGTACAGATAACTAGGATTTCCATGAGAAGGATTATATTCCTGGAAGAGAAGAAAAGTGTGAGAAAATGTAAACCAGTCTGAGAACCTTACATATGTGCCAAGGCTATAGCACAGAGTTGGGTGAAAATGAGACTGGAAAGGACTTTCATGGACAAAACCGTGACCTTTGCACCAACCTCATACTTTGTTCAGTGAATTTAGGCCTCTCTTCTGCCTTAGAAAAGTCCAAAAAAGAATGACAATTTCACACTCTTCTAATTTTTATAGTTTCCAATAAGATACATCTCCAATAACTTATCATACTTCTTTAATTTCCTTTCCCTCCTGTATTAAATAGAATACACAGCTTTCTACTATTTGGAGTTTTATTCCCCAAATAAGATGTTAAGACTTGACCTACTGTTGTACTTTCAAAAATAACAGTATACTAAAATGTTCACAGACACATATATTATTTTTAAAAGCCATCCTTTACTTCCAAACTAGAATGATTCGGGAGCCAATAAATTCTGAAATTTGTGGTAAGGCATCTCAAACAATAAATACAGGAATTTTTTTCTGACATCTCTGCTGCATTCCTCTTTTTCTTTCGCTGCAGGTTTAAATTCTTCACAACAGATAACAAAGACAGTATGGATTCTTAAAAAAGGGTATCTCAATTAGATTTTATGATCATCTACATAGTTAAACAACATCTAAGTCTAAGTAATAATTGCAGCACGAGGGCAAAATGGGCACCATTAATTTTTAAAATTCCAGTACCTTACTGGAATTGATACAGGCCATACCCAACATCGTTGATGAAGTAGTTTTCCAGCAAGAAGGCTGGGGGATGTGAAGAAAAGATAAGGTAAGGAAAGGGCAGAGCAGAGGAGCCACGATGAGAGGAGAGGGGAGACCTGTGCACGCGGTGCTCTCATATTCCTACGGCTGTATATAATATTCTGCAAAGTAAAATTGACTGAGATAGAAGCTATTTTGCATGGTACAGTGGCAATGGCTAACAAATGAGAGTTTTGTGGGCTGAATGTTAGTCCCCTGCCTCATCTGCCACCCCTAATGACAGCAGCCACCTGCTGTTTTATTGTCACAGCTGGAGCCAGTTCACACTCCTTGGTGCTGAGCTCTGCCCATGAGCACCAAGCGCTCTCTTCGCCTCATTACTTTGATGAACTTTTTATGGTCAGCACCCATGAAGACCTCATCTAGAACTCCACAACACCGACTGGCTTCTGGGAGCGCTTTCAGTTACAGGAGGTGATAACACACAGTGACACAATGGCTTTGGTGTCTGTCAGCTAGTTCAGAAGTCACTGCACTATATTTTTGACATAACAGGGTCCACAACAGGTAAAAGTGCCATGAAATTCCCATACTTAAGAATGTTCTTTCTTCCTCATTTTGATGTGAACATCATAGGGTACTGCCATAATGAAGTCTTTTAATGGTACATGTTATTATACAAAACCTAATGTACTGTTTATGATTATGGCCATAAAATTAAAATTCTTTTCATTTTCTATAGATTGAAAGTGATTGGAAGAAATGTTTCCCTTTGGCTTTTAAAGTCAAAAGGGATAAAATTGAAGCAGAAACAAAATCTTATTTGTATTAATAAACAATTTTAAATTAAAACTTTGTAAGTTGTCTTTTAATGTTTTTAAATAAAAATGTGCAGCAATGATATGTCAGCTAATTTTAAATTAAACCTGTAATGTGTAATTTTGGTGGCAGAAAGGCTATTGGAATAATCATGTTTTCAATAGTAAAACCCAAGCTTTTTCTGATCAATGTTGTCCAGATATGTATTAGGAGTCCTCAAGAATATGACTACTTATTGCAGAGGACACAAAAAAAGAAAGAAATAATTTTTAAATGTCAGCAACACTGAAAAACTTTATCATCTCTGAAAACTTACTGTGTGAAAATTATTGATCATAATTTTTATTATTTGCAAGCCCTGAGTCATGCCTAATCACAAGAACTTAACCTGGGAAAAGAAACTTTATAGCATTAAAATAGTTGAACATATCCCCATATTTACAAACATACTAAGCACATTTTTTAAACATTCGAAAAATCACCAAGCAACATTTCAATTTTCTAATGCCTGAAAGCTTTTATAATCCTAAAAACTAGAGCATTTAACTATTTCCTATGTAGAACTGCAGTTGATAATTCTTGACAAATTCGTCAATGTTACAAACCATTAAACTTCACTTAAGATTCATTTTAAAATTCTACCCAAAAACATACGTGTATATAAATGTATGAAGTGATTTATCTTGTTACTTTGTCCTCAAAGTATATGTGTTATACGTTGCATGGTTTCACTCTGAAAATTATATTCATAATGAAAATTCTTCAAAATATTGACATTTTAACTAAGAGACAGGATAATATGAGCTTTACTGATGCAGCTAAACTTGTGCTGAACGTTAGCAAAATGGTACAAAAAACAGCACTAGTTCTGAACTCTAGACAATATTGGCAAATAATAGCAATGATGGTAATATTCAAAGATGACATAACACACACACATATACACACAATCCATGTATGTAACACAGAATCAGTGGTTTGAAATTCTGCTGAGCTTAGATATTTTTCTTCAGTTATTTAATAACATGCCAAACTTAAAGTTTGTGAAATCTTATCTTAAAAAAAAAAATCCAGGAAAGCCTCTCAATGGTTGCACTAAATGACATTTAACCATAAATCAACCAAGTCATTATGAGGAAATAATTTTTCACAATTCACACATTCTCCTTTTCTCAACATATATTCTACAAATCATAATAAATGTATTAAGCAATATGAATACCATGTAATTCCCTTCCAGAAATGACTGGATGCAAGATATTTTTATTGAAATCATGGTTCTGTTTTCTGTTTAAGCAGGTAAATACTTAATTGTTAATGATATGTCCCTTGGCAACAAGAAATAAAAAGAGAAAGTGAGGAAATAGTTACATAATTAAATGAAAAAAAAACTAGAAATGAATGTGAGCAAGAAAAATATTACATACGGTCACATACCATGTAATGTTTTAATCAGTGATTAACCACATATATGACAATGGTCCTGTAAGATTATAATGAAGTTGAAAAATTCCTGCTGCCTAATGATCTCATAGCCATCCAAACATCTCAGTGCAGTGCATTATTCGTCTGTGGTGATGCTGCTATAAATAAACCTTTGCTGTCAAACATATAAAAGTATATCATAACTAATTATGAACAGTATGTAACTGACAATGATAGTAAACAACTATGTTACTGGCTTATAAATTTACTATATAATACTTTTTGTCATTACTTTAAGAGTGTACTCCTTTCACTTATTGTTTTTTTTTTAAGTTAACTGTAAAACAGCTTCAGGCAGGTCCTTCAGAAAGTCTTCCAGAAGGAATTGTTATCATAGCAGATGACAGTGCCGTAACTGTTATCACACCTGAAGACCTTCCAGTGAGACAACATACAGAGATGGAAGATGGGGATACCGATTATCCTTACCCTGTGTAGGCCTAAGCTAATGTGTTTGTGTCACAGTTTTTAACAAAAAAGTTTTAAAAGTAAAACAATAAAATAATTTACGATAGAAAAAACTTAGAATATTCTTATTCTTATATGGATATAAGAAAAGAAAATATATTTGAACAGCTATGGAATATTTGTGTTTTAAGCAAAGTGTTATCAAAAAGGAGTCAAAAACTTTAATAAATAGTTTATAAAGTGAAAAACTTGCAGTAAGATACAGTTTATTAAAAAAGAAAAAATTTTAAATTGAATTTAGTGTAGCCTAAGTGAACAGTGTTGATAAAATCTACAGTAGTGTACAGTAATGTCCTAGGCCTCCACAATTACCACTCACTCATCCAGAGCAACTCCCGGTCCTGCAAGCTCCATTCACAATTAAGTGCCCTACATAGATACAACTGCACCCCTTTTTATCTTTCATACTGTACTTTTACTGTACCATTCTATGTTTAGATACACTTGTACAGCACTCAGTACAGTCGCATGCTGTACAGGTTTGCAGCCTAGGAGCAATAGGCCATACCATCTAGCCTAGGTGTGTGGTAGGCTCTATCATCTAGTTCATGTAAATACACTCCATGATGTTTGCACAGTAACAAAATCGCCTAACTCATTTCTCAGAACATATCCCCATCATTTATCAGCACATGACTGTATTTAAGTTGGAGTGATAAACCAACTAATAAAGAAGAGATATGCAAGAAATCCCAAGCTGCTATACACAGACAGAGTGAGCAAATGAATACAGACTCCTCATATGAGGCAGGATCCTTGGCAGAGCTGGAGTTAGACGCTACAACAGACATCCAGACTGATGAATAACCATAAGACCGGTTTCCTAAATGAGGCAAAACTAGACTCTCAGCGACTCTAAATGTGTACTTATACATATTGATATTCCTCATATATCCTCACCACCTGCAGCATTTTGTTCTGTTTTCCCAAAGATTGATGGAGAAAGTATGTTAAAGCAACTAACATAAAACAAATACGTAAGTTCAATTACTAAAATCAAACACATAGGCAAAGGCAAGAAGATAGTTTCAAGCAAAGCTGAAACTCTGTGGAGCCACAATACCAAATGATTACATTTCAGAAGGAAGGCAAGAATAGAAAGGATGAGGAAAAGAAACTTTATGCTTTAACAGCATCTAAATTTACAGTATTTTCCAAATCCTTCACATCTGATCTTCACATTTGTCAGGTGAGACTGAGAATATTTTTTTTTTTTGCCTCTGAAGAAATTAGCAATATTTAGCCCTTTTTGTCCAAGTTAGACAACTTCCATCTAATGACTTACTTTCCATAAAACTTATTTAAGTAACTTTTCCTAAATAACTTTTAAATATCAAGAAATACATAAATATTCATATGATCCTAGGAACTTTTTAATTCATATCCTAGGTGTACATTTATGACTCTCCACAAGATAACCAATTATTAAGTTGCCTTTTTAAAACTGATCTCAAGAATGTTTTCATTACATGGTATTTCCCACCCAACTAAGAACAGATGTGACTTTCAGGTGAGTCTGAATGCACTATGATACGTGTTGTGTCCCTTCCTTCTTTCATCTCATTGCCTATTCTCTGAGAAATGCTGAGTAATATCATTATCCCCTACTCAATTTTACAGATTTACCATGGATGGACATGGTAAAGCCATAAATGGTAAAGCTATAAAATCAAGGAGTTTCCCTTATTTAAAAATTAAAACTACCAGTCCATCGATGGTAAAGCTATAAAATCAAGTAGGAAATGATGATATTATTCAGCATTTCACACTAATACACTGCTTAGTACATTAGTAACGTATTACATTAGCAATGTATTACACACTAATACATTGCCTAGTGTGGTTTGTTTTTGAGCTTTTCAAAAATGGTATCACATTGTGGCAGTCAATGAACATTTGGGTTGTTTCCAATTTTTTGTGACTATTGAAAACAATCCCCCAATGCTTTGCTTCTTTTGCAGCAAAAATCTATGTGCTAAATCCACCAACTTCCAAGTATTTTGGTCCTGTCCACAAACTTGTTTTCTCCCCTATTAAAATCACTCGTAAGTCTAAAATCAACAGAAATGTATTTCCTTTATTTAAAAATTAAACTATAATAGTTTTAAAATATAAAACTATTGATATCGCTGCCAACACTCCAATGTTGCTTTAAAAATAAAAATGAAAAACTACACAAATTAGCTATTGACTACAGAAGTGGATAACCATCCAAGCACAAAGCAAACCCAGGCTAGCACAAAGAAAAGCTGATTAGGCCACGAGTCAGGTCAGAGGTCATAAGCCATCAATCCACTCCCTGGCATCAGAGGATGTCCCTTCACGACAGAGCACTGGAAGCAGGGACATGAAGAAGTATCCAAATCCTGGGGAGGTGCCCCACTTGTCAAAGAATTCAGAACATAACACAAGTAGATGACACATAAAGAGAAAATTTCTGGAGGAATAATAAGTTCATTAATAAATTCTCAATGTATTGCCTGAAGGTCACGAAAATCAGTGTTTCAGGCTGAAGTTTAAACACTGAATTCCTATATAAGAGATCACTTGAGAGCCAAAATTGGAATCAACTAATGAAAAGGTCCCATGAGAGCAGTGAGTGTCTTATGCAGTACATTATAATAATTTAACATACAGTATTTATGTTATTCTAAGAGACCATCCATTTTGAGACAGTTAATTGATTTAATAAAAGCTTTTCTAAAAGTTTTAAAAGAAAAAACAAATTAATGTACCAATTAACTCTAAAACACATCACAATTTCAAAAATGTTCAAATATTTTTAAAAGTATGTCTCATAAGCAGAAAGCCTTTAATAAATCACAATATACCTATTCTTTTAGAAGCAACAGACACAACATATAAACATCTAAGAAAAGAAAATGTTCTAGAGATAATGGCAGAAGGAATATAGTAAAGTTTCTTTCACAACATTTTAGATTGCAAGAAGTTATTTCCATTAAAAATACCTGTATGAATACCAATTAGGGAACTTCACAGATCTTATAACATGACAACTCATTAGGATTTTATCACTACCTGTCCTAAAAAAGGAATATTATATATTTCAAATACAACTTTACAATGGTCCTTATCTGATTTAGTAATTTTAAAACTCTCAGAGAATCTCCTATTTTATAAATATGAAAGTTAGACATTACCATCATATTATCTTACAACTAAAGAACCAAACCATTAAGCAAGAATCGAGACATCTTGTGTACATGAAAATACACACACACATACACACACACACACAGATCTGACAAGACAACATAAATCCTGACCAACCACATCAATCCCCTTCCGAGTTGAGTATCAAAGACAAGAGAAAATTGGTGCTACTGCCTTTTTCAAATATATATTTGAGTATCTTGTGGTCATTTAAAATTCAACACAACTAAACCAAATGTGTCACCTTCCCTCCCACATTGTAATCCCTAACCCCTGTAACTTGCTTCTTCTCCAGTGTTCTCCATTTTGGTTAAGAGAACACTAGTCAGCCACTGGCTAGTCAGCCACACTACAAATGTAAAGCAAATCTTCACTCCTCCAATTCCATCAACCTTGCATTATTCAGCCATCAAGTTCTGCCTCCTCACACCCCTTGAATCTATCATCTTCTATCCATCCACCGCCTTTGCTGGTTCATTACCTAATGGTTTCCCTATCTATTTGCTGGACTATTAAAAAAAGTATCCTAACTGGCCTTAAGACCTATAATTATGCCAATTCAGCCATTAACTGAATATACATTCAAGACCTCCTATGCACGAGGTAATCACGTTGTTTTTTAGCCAGACCACAGAATTTATGAGCTACAAACAGGGACTAAGCAGACAAGAGGCCTGGATGACAGGAATGACACATCACTGCTCTTGGAGTACACAGGAGAAAAATGTGAGCAAACGGATACTTTGAGCTACTGCAGCTACATTCTACAAGTAAGCAAAACAAACAAACAAATTTCTAAAAAATACTCTATCACTCTTCCTAAAATAATGTATTCTAAAAAAGATAATTTTCATTATCCAATCATGACTTTACATAAAATATTTTAAAGGGTAGAGTTGAGTACTAAATCAACAAATATTCAAAAAAGAACAAAGCATGATTCAAACTATCTCTGAAAAATATTAGTTTGAACCAAACAAAACTGCAGTTCTTACAGAAAAAAAGCAACTGAAGTCAGCAATGTCAGGTGTCTTAACCTCATTAAGTTACTGGCCTCATCTCTCGTTAAATTATTCTTCACTGGACATTTAAGAAGAACAAGTATTTCATCGTTCTTCCAGATTGTTAATTTCTAAGCAGTATTCTCTTTATACATTTATGAAAATATGTCCTCTTAAATATTACAGGAAGGGGGAAAGACAAGACTCCCTTATGTAATAGTTCCTTCATTAAAAGCATGTTCTCTGAGAATATTTTCACTTCTCTTTACCTATTTCAAGTCTTCCATCTTCCTTCTCTGCCAAAACTATAGAGAGTAGGTGGGGTAAAGAATTAAAAGCAATGCTTTAATTACCATACTTGGCTAAATATCTAAAGATATTAATACATGAAGAAGTGTTCCATAATATAATTCAGTATTCAAAAGCACTTCAAGCTTTCTGCTAATTGTTATTTCATCTTTCCCACTTGGTGTAAAATTCTAGGCAGGAACCACACTGGTTTTCCTTTGTAAACTTTAACTCATTCTAGGTTTTCATTTCCAATCCTATAGTAGCAGATAATTGTAAAATCCAACTGGGCAGCTTTTTCACAGAGCATGACAGATTCCAGGTAACACCCACAAAGGGGTTCGCAGGCTCTTAAATAGCAGTTTTCTTCTATGACTGGTATCTGACGGGCGGTTTTCATGCCAAGGAGTATCCTTTCTTGTCACCAAGCTTAGGTATGTATATCTGACAACCAAGGAAATTTACTATTGTTTGAAATGTGCAAATCAGGCATGAAAAATATATATATATACTGAAAGAGAATCAGATATAGATTCTATATCTATAATACACCACACTGTCCTTTGTTTTTAAAATTATTCTTTTTTGGTTAATCTGGCTCTAAACTTAACATAGAACACCATCCTTTCATCAATTTTATTCAGAGAGCTTATAAATCATTTAGATTCTAGCTGTTTTTCATTACAGTCTAGTCCAAATAACATAACACAGTTGTTTTAGGCTATAGTCAACAATTTAGAAGTAAATATATGATCATTCAAATTATTTGTATGCATGTATTTACTCATGTATATGTATATATTTCCATATATACATTTACATTTATAACATATCACAAATGTAGATACACATATACACACATTTACACACAAGCGTGAACATAAGTCCACATAAGTGTATGTATATATGTATATATATAAAATGTTCCCGACCTGACTATAGAAAAGCATTCCTGATTTCACCATCCATAAATGTATTTTTCTCAATTGGTTTACTGCCTTGGTTTTACATATTATCCACTGAAGGACTTCCATAAGCCATCTTATATGTCACAATCACTCTTTTGACATCACTTGACCATTAATAATCTCAAACTTCCTGTGATGCAGCTGCCTTCCAGCTACTGCTACTGGGACAAAAGAATGGTTCTCAGCCGAGTTTCCCCAGGCCAAGTTTTCCCAGTGACAACTATAAAACTGGTACCGAGCTGATTTGGGAGTTCCAGCAATAATCACATTTGCACAGTGTAAGAGAGGCCAAAAGAGACATCATTTGATTACTTCCTCAGTGCTGGTACAGGACCAGTGGGAGGGGGTTCGTCTAGACCCTCATCTAGTAACTACTTACCTCCCAGCAGGGAAATCTAAAGGTCCACCTGTGATGAAGCAACAGGAACCAGGAGAGGAGGCAGTATCAATACAAGGGACGATACTTGGATTAATTTCCCTGAACCCAGGAGTGGTCTAAAGCCCCTCTTGCCAAAATCCCCACTCCATGCCCCCTAACTCTAACCCTGCATTTGGACACAGACAACAATAAAGTTTCCCTGATCCAATCACTGTACTCCCCTGTGCATGTAAAGAGACAAGGGCAGGCGCAATTTCTTTCTAGTACTTTGGACTAAACATGCAAGGGATCTATGATTGGCAGACAGATGTAACATATGCACACATATGTAGTGTGCTGAATAGTGACCCCCAAAGATATCGGGTCCTAAGCCCTGGAACCTGTAAATGTTACCTACTAATGGAAAAGCAATCTTTGCAGAAGGTATTAGGTTAAGAATCTATACATCAGAAGATTTACCTGAATTACCTTGGTGAGCTCTAAAATAAATGCAGTCATAAGAGTCCTTATCAGAGAGGCAGACAGAAATGTGATAGAGACATCAGAGGAGATGGCAAAGAAGCAGGAATTGGAATGATGAGGTGAAAAACCAGGGAATGCTGTCAGCCACCAGAAACTGAAAGAGGCAAAGAATGCATTCCCGAGAACCTCCGGAGGGAGTGTGGACCTGAGGTCGTCTGGATTTCAGCCGAGGCACATTGATTTCTGACCTCTGGCCACCAAAACTGTGAAAAAACAATCTGTTGTTTGAAGACACCACATATGTGGTCATCTGATGCAGAAGTCACAAGAAATTAATGCGGCATATTTAATATTTTCTCCAGAACGCTGACTGACTCAGTACATTCAAAACTGAATGCCTATAAAGGTATCATAAAAAAGACAAAGTAAGAAACAACAATAATAAAGTTCTATCTAATAATTGAGGTTCTGGGCATATATTTTTTACTTGTATAGAATTTTCTCTAATTCAGTGCTCAGAATGTCATACAAGTTGGGTTATTTTTGTTTGCATTCCATATTTTTCTCATTTTTATTTTTTAAATGAGCATTTTTTTAATCTCAAAAACTAAAATAGATTGGACCATTTTATAAAGTCTTATAATTACGATTAATATAAGTCCTCCTTCATAGTGTATTTTTGGAGATAAGGTTATACATTTGCTTATAATCATGTACCTCCTTTCAAAAATATTAGCCCAGCTTCAAAAAAATTTGTCCAAAGCATGTTCTCCCTCTAAGCTAAGCCTGGACTTTACATACATACATACATATATATGTATATATATGTATATATATAAATATAAATAAAAGGAAAGCTGAGCCCAAATGCAAGAACATTTCCTGAAAGGAAAATACCTGTTTCAATGACCACCTACTTTTTAGTTACTGACAAGAGAAGCATGTGCCTCACTGTACGCTTTCTAGCTCTGGATCCTGCAGTAACTGGAGCAGAGAAAAGCCAGGTGTCCCTTTTCCCTTCTCTCGTTCACTCTCCCACCTCTGGCAGTGGCCTCTGTGGGAGAGGACATTACTAATTATGAAAAAGCAAAAGTTCTAAGCACTCCCAACTGGATATGCCAAAATTCTAATACACATATATAGATATAAATTCTAATATATATAAATTTTGTAATAATTCTTATGTACATCTATCTAAAAAGATATATACCACAGCTTTAGGGAGATAAATTCTGTGGCCATAGGAAATATTAATCAGAAAAAAACATATATGTTGTGGCATGAAAAAATTTACCGGCACTAAAAAAAAGCTAATCAAGCAGCTCCTAACACTGAGAGATAATATTCTTTAAAATACCTGGTATCTGGAGCCACATATTTTTTAATCAAGTTGTTACACATTAATAAAATTTCATATATTTTCTTTACTTCAGAAAAGTTTATATATCTTTTCAAATCTCCTTAAACAAATGTACTATTCTATGATACATATGAAAATGGTTTCAGAAATCCCAGTATTCCTCCTCCAGTATTCATTCAGTCAGGATGAATTCTGTACTGTTCTACAGAATTCATAGAGAATTCTGAGAAAATATTCCCTAACTTTTTTTGAGACAGAGTCTCACAGGGTCGCCCAGGCTGGAGATGAATGGCATGATCTTGGCTCACTGCAACCTCCACCTCCCAGGTTCACGTGATTCTCCTGCCCCAGCCTCACGGGTAGCCAGGACTACAGGAGCACACCACCACACCCAGCTAAGTTTTTGTATTTTAAGTAGAGACGAGGTTTCATTATGTTGGTCAGATTGGTCTCAAACTCCTGACCTCATGATCCACCCGCCTTGGCCTCCCAAAGTGCTGGCATTACAGGCATGAGCCACTACACCCAGCCAACTTCTCCTTTTTTTTTTTTTTTGTGACAGAGTCTCACTCTGTCGCCCAGGCTGGAGTGCAGTGGCACGATCTTGGCTCACTGCAGCCTCCGCCTCCCGGGTTCAAGCAATTCTCCTGCCTCAGCCTCCCAAGTAGCTGGGACTACAGGCACACACCGCCACACCTCGCTAATTTTTGTATTTTTAGTAGAGACAGGGTTTCACCATGTTGGCCAGGATGGTCTCAATCTCTTGACTTCATGATCTGCCTGCCTCGGCCTCCCAAAGTGCTGGGATTACAGGTGTGAGCCACCGCACCTGGCCCAACTTCCCCCTTTTAATTGAACAGTGAACATAGAAAAGACAGTGCACATATGCCATGATTACCACAGTACAGTATTTGGTTTTTAAATCCTTCCTTACATTTTTCTTTTTATATTGTACTCTAACACTTACTTATCTTCAAATCCTCACAAAATTCAAAATAAACCACATTAAGAGATTTTAAAATAAACTTCATATGTTTTACAAAGCTGCCATTGCGTTTTTAAGTAACATTTAAATGTTCATAAATATAACAAAATATAGCAAGATTCTCATGATTAATATTATAAATGACAATACTTTATTTTACTAGAATTATTTTTTAAATCTAGAACATGTGCCACACACCCCCAAGAATTTTAAAAGCAATATTACTACAAGATTATGAGACACTAAGGTAATTGTGATCCTTTAAAAATCTACAACTAAAGATGTGTATGCATGTGTGTACACACATGTGCACATACACACACATCTGTGGTCCTCTGCTGAAAATACATACCTAAAGGTAAGGGTGTGTGTCTGCGTATGTATCCACACACATGCACTGCACACACACTCATGGTCCTTTGTTGAAAATACAGACCACAAGTTATATAAGAAGTATAGCAGACACCTAAGGCACTGACCAACCACATGTTAATCTATCATCTTTACAGATAACAAACAATTATAATTACTTAATACATATGTACATATAAATGTGTAATTATGTATTGATTAGTTTAGCTTTTAGCAAAGCACAATGGTGTGTTACATTTCTCCAGAGTAAGATAGTATTTTCAGAAATTACACAGATAGACCATTAGCACTGAGTGAATTTATTTTCCCCAACAGTGCTAAAGATATGCAAAATTTTCATTCTTTAGAGTTCCATAGTAAATGATTAACACCAGCTCTGCTCATTATCTCACTTAACAAAACTTCTCTAAAAACAAATAAATCAAAAATGCCTCCAACATTCTTGAATAATAAATTATAGATGTATTCAGTGGCAGCAATGATATTTTAAAAAGCTTGTGCAAGCTCATTGTACAATTTGATTACAAAACTGCATTTGATAAAAGAAAAAACTGTCTACTTTTTTACTTCTACCTAGTTTTACTAGCAGGAATGGCTTTTAAAAGATGAAGAAACTTTATAATAGCAACATATCTAGGAAGTGTTAACCCTGTGTTCCAACAGATTACAGTCACTGCTAATTAGGAGCTGATACTTCTCATGAAGATACTTTTAGGAGCCTGGACTATTTTTCTCTCCTAATGAGAATAGAAGGATAATGACAGCTAATAGGACCCATCACTATATGAATGGAGACCATAAATGAGAACGTTTATTTAATGGGAAACATAATTCTTGACTTTAAAAATATGTATTTAGATAGGCTGCAGAAATTTATTCTCGTTTTTATTTCTACATAACCCCCACAACTTTTCCACCAAGCAAATGCCATGAAAACAACTGACAAAGGCATCCTGGGCAGGCATGATTTTGGCAAAAACAGCCATCATAGAACAGTTGTATCTACACTTTATATGTTTAAAAAAAAAAACTCAGTACAGAAATAGTACTAATTAAGCAAAAATGTTAAGGGGAAAAAATTAATGAAGTGATGAAATTGCATTATTTTAAAGTGAAAATCAATGCATTCTAGGACTCAACGAAGCCCACTAGGTAATAAGTCTAAAGGAAGCTAAAATCTAAAATTTAAGCTCCAATGAGTTAACCTATTTTATTTAAACAACCACTAAAAAACCATTTTCTTTTATTACTGACGAAAGTTATAATGCTAGAAGATCTAATGTAGAAAGCCCTTTATAATTATTCTAATCCTATCTTTAGAAATATCCTTCAAAATAATTCTACCTAAAATATTTTGCTATCTCAAAAAACCCACCCACAAAATAACTGAGTGCAAAACACAGTAAGCTCTCCATTGCTGTAATCTAAAATATTTTTCTTGAAATTAAAAAAAAAGCATGTAAATTAAGGTGAGTGAAACATGCTTTCATCTAGCAGAGTAATATGGTAGCTATTCATCACCCGAAGTCATAAAACACTAGGTCTCGTCCTTAGCATATTCTAATGAAGCCTATCATGCAAATGAGAGTGACCTTTTCCTTGCATTCTGCAAATTCACATTTATTCCAGGAGTACATAGAGTTTGCCAATACAAACTAGCCAAAGACTGCGTAATTACTGTAATCAATTAGTAGTTAGTGTCGTTCTGCTCATTTTCAGCTAATGTCAACTAAGCCATTTTTGAGAGAAGCACCCTTGACAACAGCTTTTCTGTTATTGTTTTCAAAATGTGGGGAAAAGAGGAAATACGAAGATAAATATACTCAAACTTTCCAATATGGCCACAAGGTTGCACGTATCCAAAGAATGTTAAGATTCAAGACAAGCCTCTAAAGTTGATCATGGACAAAGAGTCTCTGGTAAAGTTGCATATCCTTAAAATGACATTGAAGTTTTCTGCCTATACAATTAAACATTAATATTTAAATATTTAAATGAAGGACACTCTCCTGTGCAGCAGTTCAGACTTGGTACAACTTGGGCACTCTTCTCAACGGTTGAGTAAACAGGCCATACCCTCTGCTCAGAAGCAGTCTATTGTGGAGACAGTTACGGATAGGAAACATTACAGCAGCCAGTAATTAAAGTAAAAACTAATACTGTCTCAGAGATGTGGAATTTGTTAAGGAAAATCATTTATCATGGCTCACAGTTCTCACAACTGAAATGAATTATCTCCTTTTTAGCACATATCCATTTTAAGCTAGTATATTTTACTCAACTAAAATGAGGGCCACTTGCCAATCTTAATTGTATCAGCTACTAGGTATGGAAAAACAACATAACAGGTCTTGGAAAATATTCTACAAATATCACACAGCATAAAACCTTAGAATTTAAAAGAAGGGCATCGAAAGCAAATATCAACTGAAATTAAAGACTGGTGCATCACAAGAAAAGCAGATTATTAAAACAACTATACAGTATTTTCCTTCAATACAATTGTTTTAAAAATATACAGACAGAACTAAAGAAAATACCTCTCCAGTTGCTAGCTGCTAAAGAAAAATTCTAATTTCATTTCAACCAATGTTCTATCATTGTAACTAGTCAATATGTAAAGGACAGTATATTCAATCCTCACTTCTAAAACTATTAAATATTTGGCAACTAAGAGGTAAGTAGCCCATAAACTTCTGACAGAAAATAAAGAGATCATTCCTATGCTAGAAAGAAAATTCATGGTATCCTAGAAATTATCCAAAATGTAAAATAATGATATTAAGATGAGTAATCTCACTGAGATTCCTGCACTCGAAGAAACATCTCAACTAAATGTCAGCCTTGTTTGTACATGTCAACCTAGAACACCCGAAGTCACGTTTTCCTTGAATCTTTGATTCTCTCAAAAAAAAAAAAACAAAAAACACAAATTGAAACTCAAAATGGTATAATTTCAAAAAAAAAGGCAGAAAACTACACTCATGTGCCAGGTGAGGACAGTCAGTTATTTCCTGGCACTGAAACTATCCTCCTTAAAGGCAATGGCATTACAGTCTCATTTTAAATTAAAAACATTTATAAAAGATTATGTACCTATAGAAGAGAAAACTATCATACTACAGATATTCTGTTTTTACTTTAAAATCTGTAATGACGCATCAAAATAACTTTCCAATACAAAGAATGATAAAAAACAAAACTGAAATACCTAAAACAACTAAGTTTTCACAGGTGTCCCAACAGTATTCGTGAGCCAATTGAAGTACAAGGTCTACCTTTTCAAGTGCTTACATAATTGTGCAATACTGGGGTGAGAGGTGATGGACCGGACCCTGGTTTCAAAGCGTTTGTATCCATGGTGATATTTAGAGTAAAAAGAGCAATCAAGTCTCAATGAGTGGCATGACATTGAGGATTTACTGGTTTCCTTCTGCATACTACTGGAACCAGTCGCCTCACGGAGCGTCGAACACGTACGACTTGTCAACACTGACACAGAGCCAAACAGCAGGAAGATCGTTCTTTTCACTCTTGTCAGAAGAATGAACCGATGTGGGCCTTTGACAGTTACCGAGAGGGGACAAGAGCAAACAAGATGAGCAAAAAGAGAAAAAAAATAACCAGTAAATTTGAAGGGCCTAAGGCTTCTCAGAAAAAAAAAGATGCCAGGGACTGAGCAAGGAGCAGTTGCTTGACTTGTCTCAAAGAAAAGGCTAACATGAAATGCTTCACAAGAGATGATACTCACAGACCACCACTGCTCAACTGCAGGATGATGTCTTTATGGTAAGCACTTAAGACAACTTGTGACCAAAGTCCTGTTACGACACTAATTGTCCATGAAAGCTGACCTGCAGCAAAGCAGCACAGTTCAGTTCCAATAGTCCAGGCTCACGAGGATTAACATGATTGTAGATGACAAAAGACATTCACATATCACAAAACATGGAAAATGCTAAGGATCACTGCTTAGTGCTTGCTAAAAAGAGACACTTTTCAGACTTTATACTTCTTGACTAGAAATCACAAGATTCTAAATATAATATCCTAGATTTTCTAGATTTTTTTAGACTGCAACTTTTCTAAATCAAATGATAAGAAGCAGAGAAAATGGAACAGCAATAACATTTTTAAAAATTAGACATGGATTGTATAGTAGTACTTCAAAAAGAGGAAAAGAAAATTAGATGGGGTTACTTTTGAAAGAAGAAATCTTGTAATAAAAAAATTTAAAAATAATATTGAGCTTCTGGTCATATATACTCAATGAATGATTTAATGCTGCTACAGTGTTTTAATTTGTTAAGAGTGCTTAGTATAGAAAGAGGTTTGGGCACGGATTACATACTGTAATTTACAATTATTGCAGCATTTCAATTTTTCTATAAGCTAATGAAGTGCATAAAGCACCTTTTAATGCAGTAATTTAAAACATTAGCTAACTTTAAATTATCTTGCTTATTATATCTTGAAAAAAAAAGCCAGAGACAAAAACTAGTATTTTAATTGATAATTTAACAGTTAAACACTTTTTACTTGAAGCTGAGAAATATGTTGAATAAAACCATGTCTATGTGTAACTTCAACCAAAGTATATTAAATCTTATTTAACTTTTAGACTGCTTCAATGTTTAGACTGACTGAAATATAAAAGTATAGAAAATTAAATTGATTAAACATTGAACCTATTTTATTACTCATTAGATTTCAAAATTACACACTTTAAATATTGAATAGGTTTCAAAATGTAACAATGTAAACACTCACATTTTAAAATAAAAATAAAAAGGACTCTGAAGAAAAGTGAACACTATGATAGGTAGAAAAACTATCTGACAGACTTAGTTATTTCGATTTTGGGGGGAAATAGGAGGTTATTACTCACAAGCACATTTTAAACAAAGTCAAAATGTTAGGTATCAATAAAAGAAAATTCTATGAGAATTACAAAGCGTTTTACTATCAGTTCCTGGTTATCCACTGAAGGGCAACCTGAAGCAGGGCTTATCTAAGGTCAATACTGCTTTCTAGCTGGACAACTAGCATCCATGCTCTTCCTTTACTCACTTTTCTGGTGAGACAGGAAGAACTCTCATCTTGGCTTAGAGGAAGGTAGACATCTCCCATCAACAAGGAACACCTATTTTTCTTAAATATTAGCTTTTGTTGATACCCTCAAGACAGATGTTCATGTCCACTCTAAAATACCAGGAAACCTCTGAACCAAGTCCAAGGAAGGAAAGGGCTTTCAGGAGTACTTGTAGTGAACCCTGGTCTTACAGAAAGCAGGAAAAACACAACAAAACAAACTAAGCTTGGGAAACACAAGAAGTCTACACGAGTAAGTTTCACGACAATAAGAATTTTTAAAAGTCTGAAGTTCCCCATTCATTTTCCTAAGATGTACAGAAAATGGCTCCATTATTTAGATTTAACTGAAGTCCTAAATAATACATATCTACATTCAAATACAGCGAAAAATATAAGTCCCAAGTGAAACACTTAAAATGTTCTGATATAACTGAAAACCTACCTAGGTTACTTTGTATAAGCTATTTTGGTCTCTTTACCTCTCTGAGGCTTTAACTCTGTAAAATGAGACACTCCCATTAAGTGATCCTGATGATTTCTTTCTGTTCTAGGATCTAGTGCTTGTTCCTCATGATCTATATCACCAAGGTGATCTCCAGATCACCAGTGTCAAAATGGCCTGGGTTTGTATGAAGGCACGTTTTTGGACCCCATCCCAGGCCTGCTAAATTATGGAGACAAGGAATGGACACTGTTTCAATCACTCACCGCCCCACCCCAGGGATCCTTCTGCATCCTGGACTTTGACACTCACTCCTCTATGACTTTGTTATCTCACACAAGTATATGAAATAATATACGACCATTTGGAATAAAGGCTGCCTAATATAAACATTAGGGATAAAAAAAGAACTTGAAAACTAATTAGCAGTGCTTACTACACTCATCTTCTCAAAATCCAAGATGTCAAAATTAAAGTTTTCTGACTTCATTACTCCTAATTAGTCATTGAAAATGTGTTTGCATTTCATTAAGTGGGTTTAACCTCAACAGGCTTAGAAATTTCACTCTAAGAAATGAGGATAGAATTGTTTTTGTTCACTTTTTAGAAGTAGGTGAACCATTTAGTTTGACTTTAGTGAAATATGATAAACTTGCCCAAAAAAATTCATGACTAGCCAACCCACAGGATTATCAGATCATAGAATCAGATGGGATCTAATTCGACTAGTACAATCCATGAATGACTCTCCTGAAATGCATCTTAACAATGGTACCATCTTTCTAAATTAAAGGAAGCTTATGATTGTAGATTAGCCCATTCCCTTTTGGACAAATTATTATACTGTTCCACTTACACTGACTCAAAATCCGTAAATTCCATTATTTTGACATGAATTGCTAACTCAATGCCAAAAACACAGGAAAGCCTACAGAGTTTCGAGAAAAATCAAGATAAAAAATATTATTCTCTCCTTCTAAAGAGGTAGTAAAATAAGAGAACAAGAGATAGAATATCTCATAATTAAGATTTAAGTGTAAGTCTGAACAGTCGGTGAATACCTTTTAATAAAGTTATTTTTCAATTTAAATATATTAATGTACAAGTTATTCAGAAAAACAAACCTAAAATATTGTTAAACATCAAAAATTCTTAAGGGGGATGATTGGACTTTTATATCCTCCTTATGCTTTTACTTCATGACCAGCTGAACAAAATGCTCATTTAAACCTTCCCTTTTGTAGTTTCTAAATTGGAAAAGCTTTTTATATAATACATCATTCTTTCTTTAATCCTATAGCCACTTTGGAAAATAGTGAGAAAATGAATACATTTATAGACTAACAATAATTTTAGCCAAAGGTCAAGGTTGCCAAGGGTCTTTGAAGAATTGTACAGGGTGATGGTTAAACCCATTAAGTGTAATCAATGTTGAACAAGATACCCTTAAAGGGCAACACCAAGAAATAGTTACCAGTGACAGCAAAAGGAAAAGTAGCAGCGACCTGAACCATAAATGAAGAGAATGAAGATTTACAGAGACACAAGCATTTGTGACGGGCAGTAGCTACTTCGGGTAATGACAGAACACAAGGCAGCAATTGCTTCTTTTCCCCAGTCAGGAGGAAAAGTGAAACGTCCAAGTATCAACAGGAAGGGGTTAAATGATCTGTCATCGTGCTAATTTTTTAAAGAGGATGGCCATTCCTTGCATTTTAATCTTGACTGATAATGTAACAGAATCTATGTTTTAAAAATCATTTAAGCTAGAGAAGCCATTACAGAGAGAATATTAAAAAGCGTACCTGAGAAACCTTAATTAGAATATTAAAAACTACAAGTAACATGTAGAGCTTCCCAGACACTGAAAATTCCAAACCAATTTCCATGCACAATTTCCTTCCACAGCATTGAAGAGCAGGTACCGTGATCATGAACATGATCTCATTGGTGCTGTCCCTCGGGACCAAGAATAGCGCCTGGCACATGGCCTTCCACAGGCATTTGTTGAATGAATACTGAGTCATTACATAACAAATGTGCTTTTCCAACACTACTGGATGAGATTACACTTAACTATCTAAAAAGTGTCACCTTTTAAGAAGCTGTTCAATACTTCAAGTTATTGACTATATAATGCATCACTGCCAAATTCTATGATCGAATTACCTCTGTCTACATTGCCAGCCAAAACTGTCACAAGATAATAGTCTTTTTTTTCCAATTTTATTATTCTTGCAACTGTTTCTGAAAACAATATGAAAAGTATTTTTCCATTCCACTTATATTTATACTGAATAAAGACAAATACTCCAGACCTAAATTAATTAAATTCAGAAGGATTACCAGCCAAGTGTACAGTCCCTGTGTATGTTGCTTCTGTATGCCAGTGATATTTTATTAACACATTTTATGAATGAACTTACTTATACCTATGTTCTACCCTACGGAACGCAGCATATTTTATATATGCTGAGCGCTCCTCACAAATACTTAACAAATTCACAGTAAACAAATGAATGAGGGAACCAACGAACATGCAAGACAAAAAAAACACACACACACAAACCACACTTTACCTTTCTTCTCTGGAGCATCTAGCACATGAGAATCCATACTATGTAAATCATTCCTCTAGTGGAGAAGAGGCTTATTAAAAAATCAGTGGACAAGAAAAATAACAGAAATCAAGCTGACTACAAGAGTGACTAAGAAGAAGTTGCCTAGGTAACTTCTCATCTTTCACAGGCAATTCTCCTCCTTTGCTGAAAGCTAGCACTTCCTCCAAGGACAAAGTAGATGTTCAATAAACAGTAACCAGTAGTAAGTGTATTGTTCTCTTCCACTGACCATCACTCCATAATAGTACTACCTGCCCTCATTTTAGTAGAAGCAACAAATTATGTCTAAAGTACGCACTGGGTACTGACGATAAAAATAAGATACTGAAAGGTACAGTAATGAACCAGTAATTTGGACTAGATTCTATAGTCAGATAAAAACCTGTCCTGGCACCAAAACTGGAAAACACTGGTTATGCTCCTGTCTTCTAAGCATCACAGAGAGAAAAAAAGTCACAGCAGCTGCTGACATAACAGTGACTAAAAGTGGAAAGAAGCCCCTTCTTTTTTAAAAAACAACTGTACCACTCAATACTGCTGGCTAGTGTTTAGTCTCTAAAATTCCCCAGGCACTTAAGTGGTTCTCTTTTAACTTCAAGCCTTTCCTGTTTTCACCTCTGTGCTCTCTTTGTGATGAGCCTCCCCACCACTGCCCACAGCTTCTCCTTTCCACACAGCACACTCTCCACTGGTAACTGCATTCACTGCCAAGCCTTCTGCTACCATCTAAGAGAGTCAGAAGCACACAGGCCTTTCAGGTCGCACCTTCCTCACAAGCCTCAGGGCTGCTTCCTGCACATCTCTCCCTCGGTGGAGGTAGGTGGCCCACCAACACCTCAATCTGAATATTTATAAAATTGAACACACTGGCAATCAACACTAGAAGGAATCTCAGCAGGCACATCATAATCTTTAAGGTGAAAAAGCTAGGTAAAAAGCAGGTAAAGCTAGTTAACTGCTAGGGCTAACCCCAGAGCCTGTGTTTCAAACAAATTCTTCCTTGTGTCATACTGCCAGCACACATCCTTCATTCTGGGCTATGGTCCATCTCACAGAAAGTGACTATTCATTCATCAAATAACCCAAACCTAACACCCTCATCTCTCTCCCTACTACTAACTTCCGAAACAGTCTCTGAATTATTCACTTTGAACTCTGAGATTGCCTTTAATTTGTTTATCTGTTACTTCCTATATCAAATTAATTGTCAAATTCGGTAGTTTCTTCTGATGTTTCTTAAGGTCATATTCTCTTTCCATCCCCATTGCTATACTCTCTATCCAAGCCCTCTTATGGTCAAATCCTGCAGTTTTTTCTAATGTATATTAGAAGAATATATAGCCTTTCTCAAACCCCAAAAAACAACAACTACGAATAACCACATCTGCCCCAAGGGTCCTGGATGAGGAAGGCTGTGGTAGGAGAGGGCGCTCCTCCATCACTCTCCTTCTCCCCAACACACTGAAGCAAAAAGCTCCTCACTGGCATCTCTACCTGTTGTCTTCTTGTCCAAATCCAGCCTAGATACCACAGGTATTTAAAGTATCTTCTTAAAAGAGACTTGTCTGAGCCACTCTACTCCTCTGTGCAAAAACGCCCAATGATTTCATCTTCAAATTCATTTTGTGCCTGCCATCAGACAGCACTTTCAATAACTCCATCACCTGCAGGATGAATCCTAAACTCCTTACCTGCCGCGCATGGTGACTTGCTATCTGCATATACCTTTGCTCTCATCTCCCTCCTAACATATATTTGAGGAAGGTTCATAATCCCTTATTCACAATTCTGAAAGTTGAAAAGTAACGAAAATGCAAAGTTTAATCAGTTGGTGGCAAAACACTAACATAAAGCCACTTGGAGACTTCATTCGAGCCCCTGTGTTGAACACGCACCTGTGCTGCCAGAGAAACAGCAATGTACTGGATTACAGGCTGCTGCCCCGGAGACCACCTACTGTTATCTAATACTCAACGCAAACGATATATAATCTTCACAAAACCCAAAAAACAAGCAGAACCTGGATGAGGAACCTGGATGAGTGAGAGATGCTGTGGTGGAACAGGGCTCACCTCCTCCACTCTCTTCCTACTGTCCTCTTCACCACCGTTCTACAGGAGAACTTGACCTCGGTTCACACATCCTGTCTAAAAACTCTCACTGAATCCTTCACCATTTTCATGATGATCTAAATGTTGTTTTTCTATATTCTATCAAGAAAATCAAAAACCACACTTTACTTATCTTAGTACCCAGCTAAATGCTTGGCACATAATAGAAAACCAACATTTGTAGAGCTGAACTGAGTAAATTAATCTTAATTGTTGATTAATGATTTATTAAATGATTCTGGTTTCCTATTAAGACATGGAAAAAATGCAAAAAAGCCCTACACTTGTCCACAGATTGACTATCTTAGAAAATGTCTAAAGATCTTCTCACCTCCAGTAAGATGGACTGAAATACTGCACATGTCCAAGACTCTGTGACACCCCCACAACTGACACTGCCTCCAAAGCACTGCACTCAGTACTGAGCATAATGAATCCAGGATCTTTAGATTCCTGCAGAATTGAAACTTAAATATCTCCCTATGGAGATGAAAATTAATGTGTACTAATTTAGTAACCTATGATTCATAATTCAATGTCTAGCCAAATTAGGATTGCTTAGTGGGCCATGCTTTAACTCCACATGTAGGTTACACCATAATTGACAATATCCTGACAAGATAAGATAAAAACAATCATTGGTAGCAAAACAAGGCATGTTAATGAAATTCCTTCATGTGTAAATTGAGGTTAATACATATATACATATTCCAAAATTTTTCCCAATACATTGCTGTTTCATATTTCTATGTAAATTGGTTTATGCATCTTAATATTTTGTTCTGTTTTACAGTTTTATTATCAAAAGTAAAGTTATTCCTTCCATGCATAGTATATTAGGCATAACTTATTGGCTCTCATGATTCAGACATGGTGGTCAGTCCTATACAGTTCTCTACATAGTAAATATATGTGAGGGATTAACTGGAAGCACACTTATCTAATAAGATGATTCATCATGGGGTCTTGTAATTAAACGAGACTCTCAACCATAATTATCCGATGCAGAAAGCATAGAGGCAGTCTACATACATCTAAGAGCTTGAGACGCAACGAATCTTCAGCGGGAGCTGAGTGGAAGGGGACAGCTGAATAAAAGAGGGAAAAAAAGAGATTTCAACCCTTGTCACTGAACTAGAAAGTGGCTCTAAAAATATACTATATATAGTATATTACCATTATTTAACCATCGCCCCCTACAATAGCTGGGCACAATGTCTACAGAAATATCACAGAAGTAAAATCTCCCTGTCATCCTCCCTAACCCTCAAGGCAATAACAAAAACATTACACAGTCATAATAGAATCCAAGCAAAAATCAACATCCAATAAGGATGTCGATAGGCCAATCCACAAAAAGAAGTTGCATAATAGAGAAAGCATCAGTTTTGTGTGACTATCGTGTTTTAACCAAACATTAACAAGTATTGCTTAATATATTATAAATATCTTTCAGATACATAACATCACCTACTCAAATGTCAAGCTACATATGAAAACATAAAAATGAAAAGAAAGCAATTTTTCATATTGTATTATAGTTTAAAAAATGACCTAAGCCATAAATGAAAAAACTCTAAGAGGCTGAAATTAAGGTTCAATCCAAGTTCAACTGTTAACAAAGTAAATAAATAAATAAAAATAGACTCTATTGGTTACTTTCCACCAGTTTTTACAAACTTTGGATTGCAAGGCAGATGACAAGATATAACACACATGAACATACTCAATGAGACAAACAAACAAAAAAAGTGATATACTAAAGAAACTACTTTTATAATTGTATGAAAATAGATTCTGTCCTGTCTCCCATAAAAATAGTTTTTAATTTTTTTTGATTTTGTGAATCTATATAAAATAGTTTTAAAAGCTGATTTTTATAAACAATCAGGCAATCCTGGGCAACACAGCAGACCCCATCTCTCTAGAAACTTTTTTATGTTTAATTGTCTAGGTGTGGTGGTGTGTGCCTTTGGTCCTAGCTACTCAGGGAGTCTGCGCTGAGAGGCTCACTTGAGCCTAAGAGGTCAAGGTAGCAGTGAGGCATGACTGCACCATAGCACTCCAGCCTGGGCGAAGGAGTGAAACTCTGTCTCAAAAGAAAAAAAAGACATACTTAATAGGTACAGAACACAAACAGCTCATTTGAAAATGAAGAGATGTAAAAATTTACCCAAAAAACTGTAGGAACATGCGTGACATAAACAGTTAATCAAAAACAGATTGTGAGAGTTCCCACACATCAAATGAGAAAAAGCCAAAAAAATCTAAAGTTAAAGCTTGAAAGGTTGAAGTAAGCCTCACAGATGTTAAATTGATCAAATTTTCTGAAAAGCATTTTAATTGTGTGTAATAACAACTTTAAACATTACTATTAACTTTGAAACCCAATATTCTACTTCTAGGAATCTATCCTGATGAAATAACATGAAAAGAGCACAAAAATGTATGCAAAGATGTCCTCCACTGGTCATATATAAAAGTAAAAAACTGTGAACAACCGACATGGAAAGCATTAAGAAATGGTCATAAACTGTCATCTCCATACAGATGGAATGTTACACTGCCATAAAACTATCTACCAAGAATACTGAATGGCATGGGAAAGCACTTCTCACATAATGTAATGCAAAAGCAGATTTTAAATCTATATATATTTTTCACATATATACTTCACGTGTGTGTGCATGAGAGAGAGAGAGAGAGAAATCTAAAAGAAAGTTGATCTCATAGAAGTAGAGAGCAGAAAAGTGGTAACCAGCAGCTGGGGAGGGTAAGAGGGGATGGGAAGAGACTGGCCAATGGGTACAAATCTACAGCTAGGAGGGATACATTCTGGTGTTCTATTGCACGAGAGAATGACTATAGTTAATAATAGTGTATTTCAAAATACCTAGAAAAGAAGATTCCGAATGTTGTCACCACAAAGAAATGATAAATATTTCAAGTAGGGATTTACTGATTACCCTGCTTTGAACATTTCACAATGTACACGTGTATTTAAACATCAAAATGTATCCCCAAATATGTACAATTATTACATCAATTAAAAATAAATTTGAACAAAAAATAAAATAAAATTTTATGTACAATACATTCAGTTGTCTAATACCAAAAGAATTATATAAAATTTTTTAAAGTAGATTAAGTGATCTTTTTCATATTCATTGCAATTTATTAGCTTCTCCCAGTTTCTCACAATAAACATATAATGCCCTGGGAATAATAGTGAGAACTATTTTTAATAAATATACTAGAGACTTTCCACTTCTGGTATGAAGTAATGAGATTCTGCCAAACAAACCCCCCCGCCCCACACCATAAGAGCTATAAAGTCTGGACCAAATTTTTTTTTAAATAACTGTATGAAGGTCCTGGAAATTAAACAAGAACTGGAGGTTGGGAGTAGAGCCAAACCATGAAGCAAACCATGATGCAAATATATCCAAACCCTCCTCACTTTTATTTGGTGGCTTTATCCTGAAGATGTCCAAAGTTGGAACTGTCTGAGAGGAGGCATCAGGAAAGAAGCCTTTCACAACAGAAAAACCAGCTGCACTCCTGGATCAGAGGGTAACTGCTCCAACACAACAGACATGGGAGAATAAGAAGAAAAAGAGAGCCATAAAGGAGGGCCAAAGGAGCCCTGATTCTGGGAATAAACTCAGAACACCTAAAGCATGTAAGAACAAGGAAGAGAGAAGGCAGATGGCAATTAAAGCTTAACTATCAGAAATGAGATACAAGCAGCTGACTTCTACAGACATGACAGTTGCTATTTGATGCTAATCAAGTTAACTGTCTGCTAAAATGAAAACATACCAAGCCTTTGAAACAATATACCATAATCCAGAGTCCGTACAACATAAAATTCATAATGCCCAAGATGCAATAAAAATGTATTCTACACAGCAAGAGCCAGAAAAATGTGACCAAATCCCAAAGGGAAAAAGGAGCAATGAAAATGACACAACGCTGGCATTATTGTAAAAGGACTTCAGAGCCGCTATTATGCTATAATCATACCTAATGAAGTTAAGGAAATATGCTTAAAAGAAAATCTCAACAAATAAGAAAAAAAGTATATTTGTAAAAGTCCAATGAGAATTTTAGAAACAAAAATAAAATAACCAAATCTTACAAGGGCTTTAATACTTAAATGAATATGACAAAGTAAAGAATCAATAAATTTGAAGACATCACTAAAAATCATCCAATACGAAGAATAGAGGGAGAAAACTGGACTAAAAAAGGTAAAGAGAAGCTCGGGTACTTAAGAAATAATACAAGAGGTCTAACATATAGTCAACTAATTAAAGAGTTCAAGAAGAAAAACAGAAAAGGGGAAAGAAAAATGTGACAAAAGAAACTTTGGGAGAAATAATGGCTCACTGAGAAATGTGCAGGTTTGGCCACACTGAGGTCAACAAATCTCAAAAATAAGTATAAAACTGCATAAAATTGTCAACAGCAACAATTTCAAGATTCTGAAAATCAAATGAAAGCAACAAATTGAAAAGTACTTTATCTTGAAAAACTACTAGAGTTTTGGGTAAGAGAGCTGGAGGGAGGGGTGCCTGCCTGGGATATTACAGTTCCCTCCACCAACTCCTCAACTTGGAGAGGCAGAATGGTAATTTTACTGACACAAGACTGTAACAAAAAACTGAAGCTCTATGCCAAGGTGAGGAAGGGAGGAAGAAATTTGGGGAGAGGGCAAAACCCCACATCCTTGTCAGCTAAAAGTAACAAAGTTGACAGAAAGCCAATGAGGAAATCCTGACACATAGCCAACCCCAGAAGTGTGAGCCATGCTTGAGCAACTGACAGGCTAGCAAGAAATGTGGCAAGGAGATTCTATAAATGAAAAACCAGTAAGAAAACTAGAGAGGATCTCCACGCAAAAATTATTTTAAAAACTTTTTTTAAAAAGGTGAAACAAGGAGAAAATTTTAAGAATGAGTCGGAGAGACCTATGGAAAAATCTGAAGCATTCCAATAAAAGTACAGTAAGGATCCTAAGACAAATATGAAAAGCAGTAGAGAAAAAAATTAATGGCTGAAAGTTCCTCAAATTTGATGAAACACAGTAATCTACAGATAAAAGTTCAACATCAAGAAACATAAACACTAAGAAATCTTCACCCAAAACATCATAATCAAGCTGCTAAAAAAAAAAAAAAAGACAAAGACAGTGAGAAAATCCCACAAGCAACAAAAAAATTTCATCACATACAAGAACAGCTAACTTCATACCATATAAAGAAAAAATACAATTAAGAGCTGATTTATCACAAACAATGGAAGGTAGAAGTCAGAAGAATAACACGGTCAAAGTATCAATCAAGAACTCTCCATCCAGCAAAACTATATTTAAATAATAAAGGGGAAGTAAAGACATACCCAAATAAATAAGATGGAGAAAATTCATATTAACACAAAATAGGCAGTAAAAGAAGAACAAATGCAAAACACATAAGGTAAAGAGTAAAACAGAAACTATAAATCAAACCAGTGGTATTACATTAAATGGTAATAAACACTACAGTGAAAAAGAAGAGATTATTAGACTGCCTCAAAAGACCAAAGTATGTGCTAGCTACAAGAGACTCACTTTACATTTAGGGACAAATATTTTGAAAATAAAAAAAAATTTTTCACAGAAACACTATAGATTTTGGTATGCTGACTGCATATCCTGCAACTTTACTGAATTCACTTATACATTCTACAAGATTTTTTGGCAAGGTCTTTAGGTTTTTCTAAATATAACATGATGTCACCTGCAAACAGGGACAATGTGACTTCCTTCCTTTTCAATTTGGACGCCATTTATTTCTCTCTTGCCTAGTTGCCTGCCTAGGACTTCCACTACTATTTTGAATATGGGAGGTAAGAGTGGGCATCGTTGTCTTGTTCCAGAAGTATGTCTACACACAAACAGTGAAGTAGCTGAAAAAGAAATCAAGAAAGTGGTGCCATTTACAACAGCTACAAAATAAAATAAAATAAAATGCCTAGGAATAAATTTAACCAAGGAGGTGAAAGACCTCTACAAGAAAAACTGCCAATCACTGATGAAAGAAAGGGAAGAGGATACAAACAAATGGAAAGACATCTCCTGCTCATAAATCAGAAGAATTAATGTTGTTTAAATGACAATACTACCCAAAGCAAATGTACAGATTTAGTGCAATCCCTATCAAAATACCAATGACATTCTTCACCCAAATAGAAAAAAAAAATCCAAAAATGTTTGTGAAACCACAAAAGACCCTGAATAGTCAAAGCAATCCTGAGACAAAGAAAAAGAAAAAAAAAAAGCTGAAGGTATCGCACTACCAGACTTCAAAATATACTACAAATCTGTACTAACAAAACAGCATGGTACTAGCATAAAAACAGACACATAGACCAATGGAACAGAATAGAGAACCCGAAAATTAATCCACGTATGTACAGAGTTGATTTTTTGACAAAGACTTCAAGAACACTCATTGATGATGCTGGCAAAACTGCATATCTGATATTCATTTGCAGAAGAATGAAATTAGACCCCCACCTCTCACCCTACACAAAAATCAACTCAAAATGGATCAAGCACCTAAATGTAAAACCCAAAATCATGAAAGTAACAGAAGAAAACATAGGAGAACTGCTTCAGGACACTGGTCTGAGAAAATATTATATGAGTAAGACCTGAAAAGCACAGGCAACAAAAGCAAAAATAAATAGGATTGTATCAAATTAAAAAGGTTCTACACAGCAAAAGAAAAAAAACAACAGAGTGAAAAGACAACCTACGGAATGGGAGAAAATACCTGCAAACTACTTATCCAACAAGGGATTAATCACCAGTTATAGAAAGAATTCAAACATCTCAACAGCAAAAAAAAAAAAAAATTCTATTTAAAAATGGGCAGATGATCTGAACAGACATTTTAATGAATGGCCACCAAATACAAGGAAAACTGTTCAACATCACTAATCAGGGAAATGCAAATCAAAACCACACCGAGGTCTCATCTCACCTCAGTTGAATGACAATTCTCAAAAAGACAAAAAAAAAAAAAAAAAAAAGGCAAATACTGGCAAGGCTGTGGAGAAAAGGAAACTATTTTTTATACACCATTGGTGGAAACGTAAACTAATACAACCACTATGGAATACAATAAGGAACTTCTTCAAAAAAAAAAAAAAATACAAATAGATCAAAAATGCGATCCAGCAATCCCACTGCTGGACATTTATCCAAAGGAAAAGAAATCAGCGTATCAAAGAGACATCAGCACCGCCATGTTTACTGGAGCACTATTCACAATAGCCAAGACATAAATCAACCCAGGTGCCCAACAACAGAAGACTGGATAAAGAAAATGTGGTGAATATACACAATGGAGTATTACTCAGCCACAAAAACATGAAATCCTGCTATTCTCAGCAACATAGATGGAACTGGAGGAACTTACGTTAAGTGAAATAAGCCAGAAACAGTAAGTTAAATTCTCACTCGTATGTGGACGCTAAAAAAAGATGATCGCATAGAAGTAAAAAGCAGGGCCGGGCGCAGTGGCTCACGCCTGTAATCCCAGCACTTTGGGAGGCCGAGGTGGGCAGATCACGAGGTCAGGAGATCGAGACCATCCTGGCTAACACGGTGAAACTCCGTCTCTACTAAAAAATACAAAAAAAAATTAGCTGGGCGTGGTGGCGAGCGCCTGTGGTCCCAGCTACTCAGGAGACTGAGGCAGGAGAATGGCGTGAACCCAGGAGGCGGAGCTTGCAGTGAGCTGAGATCGCGCCACTGCACTCCAGCCTGGGCGACAGAGCGAGACTCCATCTCTAAATAAATAAGTAAGTAAGTAAGTAAGTAAGCAAGCAAGTAAAAAGTAGAACAGAGGATACTAGCGGGTAGGAAGCGCAGGAGGAAGGGAGGAATAGGGAGAGATTTGTTAAAGGATACAAAATTACAGCCAGACAGGACGAATTCTTTCTAGTGTTCTATACCACTGTATGAATTAAAGATAACAATAATGTATTGTACACTTTCAAATAGCTAAGAGGAGGATATTGAATGTTCCCATTACAAACAAATGATAAATGTCTGAGATGATGGACATGCTAATTACCCTGATCTGATCACTATACATTTTATGTTCCCAAGCATCATTAATGTCCCCTAAGAATACGTACAATTATTATGTCAATTTAAAAAATACAATAAAGGAAACAAGTCATATCCTAGAAAAAGTTTTTAATTAAAAAAAACTCAAAAAGACATTCTATGCAATCAGTAACCACAAGATGGCTAGAGAAAAATATATTAATGGCAGACAAAATAGATTTTAAGAAAAGCATATTACTAAAAATAAAATAGCACAACAAATTAAAGGCATAAAGATAAGATAAATACAGATAAAGTTATTTCCTTTCATAGGAGATATGAAACTACTTATGAAGAAAATTCTGAAGAATCTTAAAAAGCTACTACAACAAGTAGATTTAGAAAAGTCATGAGACACAAGGTGAATACACAAAAATCAATTACATTTAAAATATTAATAGTCAACAATTCCATTTACAATAATGCAAAAATCAATTTAACAAAGCTGAGTACAGTGGCACACAGCTAGAGTCCCAGCTATTTGGGAGGCTGAGCCAAGGAGATCACTTGAGCACAAGAAGTCAAGGCCAATCTCAGCAACACATCCACACGAAGACCCCTTCCCTCTGCCCCACATTCTTGAGACAAGGTGTCACTCTGTCACCCAGGCTGGAGTGCAAGATCATGATCACAGCTCACTGCAACCTTGAACTCCTGGACTCAACTGATCCTTCCATCTCGGCCTCCCAAGTAGCTGGGACTATAGGCATGCACCAGCACAACTAGCTAATTTTTTTTTTCCTTTTTATAAAGGAAAAAAAGGGTCTCACTCTGTTGCTCAGGCTGGTCACACAAAGACTCTTATACACAAGGGCATACCACATGATTTTAGCAAATAAGTTTACAGTGACAAAAAGTAATCTCTGGTTCCTTCTGGCAGCCAGGAAGGGAGGGGGCTGCAAAAAAGCACAGGAATCTTTTGAGGAAATAGGAACGTTCTTTTATCTTTATTCTGTCAATGGTTTCAGAGGTGTATAGAATTGTCAAAATCCATCAAAATGTATACTTTAAAAGGATGCTGTTTATGGCACGTAAATTGTTCTGCAATAAATTCACCGAGTTAAAAAATAATTGAATGAATGAACAAGGGTTTAAAAATAAATTAGCTTTATCCACCAGTCTAAAATTAAAATAAAATTTAACAGGTGAGAAAATTTTGCAAATACAGGTTAGTATCCCTAATCTGAAAATCCAAAACCAAACCACTCTAAAATCTGAAAATTTTTTATCACAGACATGACACTCAAAGGAAACGCTCATTGGAGCATTCCAAATTTCAGATGTTTGGATTAGCGATGCTGAACCAGTAAGTATATTATATAATGCCAGTATTTCAAAATCTGAAAAAATCCAAAATCCAAAACACATCTGATCCAAAGCATTTTGTAGAAGGGACATTCAACTTATATAAGCAAGTCACATTTTTTTAAAAGTTTCTAGTTTGGGTGGTGTTTTGTTTGTTTGTTTTAAACCTTAAATTTGCTTCAAACATAAGCGAATAAAATCTTAACAGGTTTACTATAAACAATGATCACACAAATTGTTTACCTGTGGCTATCGAAAGAAACTGATCTCATATCTCATAGATTGTTTTTAGATCTGTATACATAATTCAGTTTTATTACTGAAGGCAGCAACTGTTATCATTTGAGAAATAAGTAAATTTTATAGTTTGATTCATCTTGAATATATCATGTCTCTGCACTCTCCATAGAATCACAGGATGTAAAGCTATTACAATACTTGCAGAGAAAAAAAGGTGCCACTATAGGACTCAGGAGTACAATCTTGACTTACGATCTTTCTGTCCAAACCAATGCTGAGCAAAACAGCCTCCTCCTTAAAAGGACTTGTCACAAATAATTAATTGCACACTATGAAACAGAATAACTTGACTTTTATTGTCATTTTTACACATAATTTTTACATTTCTAAAATTGCAGCAGAAATGGCTAGGTCAGAATTACCTCGGCCAATCTGAAAATGCTAAAAGATATGCATGCATACACATACATACACATATACACACACTCTCATATACGTATATATATTTTTTGTTTTTAAAAGATGAGAATACTAATAACAACACATATTATACCTCACTCTCTCTGTATATAAATACATTACACATGGTACACATATTTGCGATTACAGTTTCTCCATGAACGTTTGAGTTGGAATGCGTATAAGGCCATTTAACAGAAAGCATTAAGTAGGCAGTAACAATCACAACAATGAAGACAGTAATGCTCATTTTAAAATGCAATCTATTTCAACATACTTGAAATTAACATATCAACATAAGTAGGCTGAACTACAAACAGACGTTACCAATACGTTGCTTTCTTTATGTCATAAATTAGAGGTAATTTATTGTTGATTATTTCGAACCACTTCTCATATTTTATTAATTTTTACCATAGTATATTTTAACTTCAGAGATTTGTGTTGTTTACTTCACCAAGCAAGTTTTCAGTTTCATAAAGGTAGGGTCCAAAAGTTATTTTTACTGTTATTTGAAGTTTTACATGTAAAACTCCACGGATAAGTTAAATATTAACTGCCGAGGCTGTCCTAGAGTTGCTTTACTGCTAGATAAACAGAGCAATTAGTTCACAGGGTGTCACTGACTCCTAACCTCAGCATTTGTGAACCCGCCTCCATTAATAAATAAAACTGATGTACCTTAATGTATTCAAAGTCAATCACACACACAAAAAAGTCTGCTGTGATACTAGAAATAAAAGGAATGTAAGAACAAATGAATAAAATAAGCCTTGTGTACTGTTAGAACATAAACCACCTAAAAACATTCCCACAATAAGGCAAAACAGATCACATCATGTCATGAGAGCAACTGAAACAATATGAACTGAGAGAAACATTAACTTCTCAGCTATCAAAAACTCACAAATGTAGCAACATCACCTCTCAAGATACAACTAAAAATTAAAAACCTGCCAAAAGGGCTTGGAGCAGCAAAATATCTATTTGAAAAAACTATGTTTACACTTCAGTACTGTGAATAAGGGAGAGTCTCTAAGTTCCCTACTCTACTCAAACCCAGCACTCTTTTCTGATCTATACTGCTAAAGCTGGTTCACTGGCTTCTTATGGATGGGAAACAAGGGACAGCAATTGCATGACTATAGACAAGATCAACAATAGTGTAAAATGGGAAAAGAGAGAAGAAACAAGAGGCAGACAGGATTATGAAAAAGTAAAGTAATCAGGGAGCATGCAGGTATTTTACAACAGCCTTCTCCAGGTCAAAATATGCTAAGAGCATTGATTTTTTAGAGCTTGGCATGATACCATACACAAAATGATAATCCTGAGTCATCAAGACAATGTCAAATCATCTTGTACGGAAGTTCCAAAAACAGAAAACTACGAAGTTAATTTGTCAAAGATTCTCATGTGAAATAATTAAAATTTTTTTTTAAAAGTTGTATGGGTAACCCTCGAGCATGCAGTTCAATTCAACAAACCATCTATTCAGTAACTGCTAGGACAGGAGGCCCTTTGGAACACTCTGTGGTTGTCCTCCAGTGAGTGCCAGCTGCCCAAGCATCCACACTGAAAATCCTGCGATGGGATGAGCTGCTCTGCCAAGGCATCTCCAGTCACCAATGCCTCCACCACAGCTCGCACTGCATCACATTTCCACTGGCTGCATGACTTGCTTGAGTAAAAGAAATACACCTTTCACCACAATATGCCAGAGTCTGGCACAATACCCAGCATAGAGTCACATTTCAGTAAATATGTGAACTGATTTCTTTAAATACGCACATTTGGATAGTAACAATAATAGATCCACAAAATACGACATGGGAGCACAAGTTACCATTGACTGCTGAGAGAAAGTCTTCAGAGAACAGGCAGTTTGAACCACATTTCAAGTTCAGGGTGGATTTACCCAAATCATTAGGAAGTATTCCAGGAAAAGGGGATACTGTAAGTACAAGTAAAAAGAAAGTAAGGCAGCGGGACGTGGAAGATGACTGGTAAAGGTAACTGGTTCATGTGTAGGTTTTGTAAGGAGAAGCACTGTAGACAGTCCAGGCAGACAGGCAGGGCTACCCAGGGAGCAGAGACAACGGAGCAGTGCAAGGCTGCCTGGGAACCTGGCCGTCCAGAGCGACACCCTGTCTAGAACTCCCACCAGTTCCACCATGAGCAGAGGAGATTTATGCAAGAAAAAGCAAAAAGAATTTACCAACTTTGGGCACATCCTATTCGACTCCTTATGTCAGACTGTTCTACCCCCTAACAAATCTGAGAATTGGCATTGTAAAAAAATACTTCAAAACACTACCTGATACTATAAGAAAACTAAGTACTGACAAACCTTATTTCCAGGTGGTGAATATTGTTCAACCCACATATGATAATACTAATAGTCATAAAAAATTTTACCAATAATACAACTGCTATGCAATTTTTAAAAATTCTTTGATTTAAAAATAAAGTTGAAAGCATTATGCCAGAAGACAGTAAAAGAGTTACTAGTCTTCAAAACTAACAAACAAGGAAGATGTAAACAAGTACCAGGAAAATCAAAACAGCATTGTTCACTTCTAAAGAGGAAAAATAAATTGTACTAAAATTATTAAGCTAACAAAGCAAGAGAAAATATGAATACAAAAATGACAGTGATCTGCAAAATTCCTAAATGTGTCTTTCATATAACCACAATCATATTTTATGCTGTCATTTTGCATTTAATTGTTCACCCTGGTACTTTTCTTCCTAGAAGCCATCAGTATCCCACAGAGCCAGATGCTGAACTGCAAAAAACATACTGTGACCACAGACTTATAAGAAGTGACTTTGCTGAGCTATGGTGTATGACAAGTTAATTTTTGCAATTACATTTTTTCCAACAATAAATGAAGCTACTGCTTATGACTATTCTATATTATTAAAAAGAGGCAAGAAAATATTCCTTATAATAAGCGATTCAAATTCACTTTTAAAAGCTTCAGTTGATATAAGTAACTTTTCAAATAGCTTTTCTATATGTCCAAAAGTAAAAATTACTACACCTCAGCTGAAATGATAAGCAGCTTAATACATTTAGGCATAACTAAGATTTCTGAATGTTAACACACAAGGCCAAATTATTTCAAGCCTTCTAGGAGATGTCACATACAAACATAAGCCTTTTAATCACTACTGTTAGTTCTGCCATATCATGCCAAACATAATATTCAAAGAAGAAGTCCATCAGTTGTCATTTAGAAAGAAAGGGCTATTGCAGATAATTTACCTACAGAGTTCTCAATTTAAAATATTTGTAATGGCATCACTGTCAAATACCCAATAGTAATTAAAAAAAAAAAACAGTAAGGAATATAGGCTATTCTCTATAGCACGGTCTGTTTGTACACATATTACAAAATTTGGGAGATATTATAGTTTTGTTTTATTCATTATGACACATAAGAGGGCATTTCTCTTTTAATAAACTTTCACCATAATAAAACCAAAAGAGTTATTTCTTGACTGTTAATGTATCAGCACAAAACAACCTGGCCAAGCTTTCCAAATGCCTAAGTCAAATTTGCCTCCTGAAGGAGGATATCTAAGAAAATAATTTAACATCTATTTTTTAAATCTCTATTATTTAATGATTTAAAATTTAAATGAAACTATGTTTTAATCACATAATACTAATACAATATATACTGTCACTGCAAGATATGTAAAAAGAAAAAGACGCTAAAATGTTCTAGGTAAATCTAGTAAGTTTTAGTCAGTACCTTAATAAATATAGAAAAATGCTGATTTTTTAATGTATAAATTGTCCATGTCATTTAATTTAAAGATTGGAGGAGTCTTGGAGTTCTTTTATTCCAAACCCCTGGTGTGTTCCTTTCCTAATGTGGAGCAAAGCATGAGACAGGGAATTTAACATCTGCCAGCGTGCTCAGAGATCACTTACCCAAGCGCTAACTGTACCGTTCAGAAAACTGAAGCAGAAAGTTGAAATGCAGGTATCAATAAGGCCAAGTATCTAACAAAAGGCCCTGACTGGCAGGTCCTCTATGTTCCAACCCTTGCTACTTAAAAGGGAATGACAAGCTTTCCAGATGCCATTTTAGCCATCTTCTAAGAAAAAATCTGCCCAAGTCCCATGCATTGCTATTTTTCTCCCACCAAACCCTGACTTCCTGTCTTCTTCCTTCTGTATGCCTCAGCACTCTCCCATACACCAGTGATCCACGGCCTATGCGTCCTGGCCTTCCACCACTTCTGATCTCACCAGCTCTTCCTGGATAGCCAACTGACAGCAAAACCTCAACACTTCTACAAATTCATACTCTTTCCCCACTGCAGAACCTGCTCGGCTAGCCAGTCCAGCTATCTACCCAATAGTCCTCTACATTCTCTATTCCTCCCACCTGTATCCAACCTGCATCATACCCTGCCTAGATTGTCAGCCTCAGAACCAGCCTCCCTGCCTCCAGGGAGACAGCCTCCTCTCATGGCCTCCACAGGAAAGCCTCAGAAAGTGAATTCTGTTTCTCACATACAAACCTCAGGGCTGGGAGATCTGACCACTGGGATGGCTTCGTCATGACTATTGGGAAAAGGACTAACCAAAGCACATGCTCCTCAAAGCATTCCACACACTAAACCACAGCCTAAACCATTAAGGCTGGAACTAAAGGTTGAAATCTTAATAGTAACCTGGGCTCAAATAGCATTTTATATTTTCTAAGCACATACACACATATTGTCTCATCAATTACCCAAAAGAAGCAGCATTTTTCTAATTTTAAATGAAGAAACTAATCCCATTTTCCAATAACTAAGACATAGGCACTAGAACACGAACCCAAGACTTCTAATTCTAAATACAATTGCCTTGCTAATAGCCACATTTTAAATTTGGACCTTGTCAAAGACAAGGTCCCAGAACACCAACTCCTGAAATGGGCAAGCACAAGGCCTTCCTGTATCAGTCAGACACATATATGACACAAGGCAGGGCCAAATCAGACACAACAAAAAATAAATACAAAGTGATAAAAAGGTTTACTTTTAAATAAACTAATAAGGGTGGGGGGCAGTGGCTCACGCCTGTAATCCCAGCACTTTGGGAGGCCGAGGTGGGCGGGTCACTTGAGTTTAGGAGTTCAAGACCAGCCTGGCCAACATGGTTAAATCCCTCTCTACTAAAAAAACAAAAATTAATCGGGTGTGGTGGCACGTGCCTGTAATCCCAGCTACTCCAGAGGCTGAGGCAGGAGAATCACTTGAACCTGAGAGGCGGGGGTTGCAGTGAGCCAAGATCATGCCAATGCACTCCAGCCTGGGTGACAGAGAGAGACTCTGTCTCAAAAAATAAAATAAAGTAAGCTAATGAATAACTTCACTTTGGATAACAATGGTATTAGAAATACTGTAATAAATTACTACAAACTTAGTAAAACACACATATTTATTATCTTACAGACCCGCAGTTCTGAAGTCCAGCCCAGGAATGACTGAGCTAAAATCAAGGTGTCAGTAAGACTGCATTCCTTTCTGGAACCTCTAAGGGATAACAGTCCCCCACACTTGCTGGCTCATGGCCCCTTCCTCAATCCTGAAACCAGCTATGCGGAGTCAAGTCCTTCTCACATTGTGTCATCATACCATCTCTTATGGAGCCTCTTCCACATTTATAGACCCTTGTGATGACATTGGGCCCCTCCAGATAATCTGTTTTAAGGTCAGCTGACTGGCCACCTTAAATTCCACTGCAACTTTCATTCCCCTTTGCCAGGCACAATAATGTAGTCACAGGTGCCAGGGATGAGGACATGGACACTCTTTGGGGAGTGTGAGGGGAGGGTGCTTTATTCTGCCAACCCAAATAACCAAGATTAAAACTGGACACCAATTAAAATCTAAATTTTAGGCGACTTATTTTGAAGTTTAATAGCCCCTCCCCAGCCCACTCCCATTAATAGCATCCATGGAGAATGGACAGAGTGAATTGATTCATCATTCATTTTAAACTGTTGTCTCATTCTGACAGGACATTAGAGAAACAGCTCAGCCTCACTCGTCTATTCACAGAGCCAGTTTTTCCATTCTCCATTCAGATTCACTGCATTGACTTAAAATAGAGAGAACAAAAGCCAAACGTAACAATTAGCTCATTTGATTAACTTGTGAACTCATAAAGATCAGAAAACATGTATTGGATACTAAGAAGAAATTACTAAAACTTGCAGCCCTTTACTGCTAATTTTTAAAGAAAAGAAAAGCATTCTTATTATCTCATTCGAATCTAGCATCACTGTGAGGTGTATTTACAAACATATTACTCAGAGAAGATGGGTGATGTGGACAATCCCACAGATATGATGTGTACGGCTGTAACAGCCCATGAGGACAGTATTGACAATGTTCCAATATCTGTGGGAAAAGGAATGGGAAGGTACCTAGAAAGGCTAGGGGGAAAGAACTTACATTCAGTCAAACCTTACAACATTTTCTCAAACTACACCGCTCGCGTATTTTAGATACGCTCATTAAAAAGCAGCACAGGAAGAACATGTACAATTATGCGTGTCTAGTCAAGCAGTAAGAAAAATCTCAATTAAAGTGAAAGTCAATACCCCTACACGAGAAAAATAAAATGAGAAGCCTCATGCTACACCAGAGAGGTTTTCATTTCTACTTTTCTATTAACTTCTATTAATCTGTATAAACCCTGCAGGATTAGTCAAATCAATTAAATACAACAGAGGTAACGTGCAAAAATCACGAAAACTTAAATATTATTTTAAAGTTAAATGTATCTGCCACCATTCAAAACTGGGTTAAAAAGACTTCTGAAATGCCAAAGCACTAAAATGTACTGAAAGTGACATCTTTAGTGTATTTACATGAATATATAAAATAATTATCAGAAGTTACAAACAGACATTTTTTTCAGGTCAAAATTCTTTAAAAAATATACTGTTTATTCATAAATTCACATTAATGTAATATGGTAACATTTCAGTGTAATATAATGTAAAAACTTCATTCCCCCGACAGAATGTTGCTTCTAGAAGTACATATAACAAAGTTGGAGGAAACACATGATGCTTGTTGATAGTGACAGGATTATTTCAAAAACCAATTATATCTGTTCATTCCCTTTTGCTTAATTAAAGCAAAAGGCATCAAAATCTTTCTCAGCAGTAATCAAGTGAAAGCTGCATAGCACAGATACAGTAATTAACTTAACCTTATCACTGAACTGTATTGGGTCATTCAAGTGCGGCACAGTATCAAACCTAAGAATCAATGCTATCACACTGACATCTCAGAGGAGCACAGAGATTGAATAATGCCATCTGTAAATGGACAGGCTTTGTTCCTGCCTAGCCATGCTGGATAAATGTTCCTACTCATAACTTTAATGTGGCAGCTTAACCATTTAATCATTGTACATTAATACATTATCAATATTATGAACATGTAACTACAAAATTACTTGTCAAAGTCATCAGATATTACAGATTTTGAGCATAAATGCAACACAAGGATTTTTGGGTGGTGGCTGTACGTTTACAAAGAAGATACATTATGGATTTTTAAATATACACATAGTAGAGATAAGTTCTAGAAAAGTGTGCTTTTGGAATTTTAATGAAATCATTCCACGTTACATCTTCTATCAGATATATGCATGAGTGGTTTTAACATGGCTTAATTCAATCTAAAAGACTGATATGTATGCAATTTTTAAAGATTAAATTTATTCAATTATGCCAATTTACTTGATATTTTATTTGTTTTACTGGAAAACATTTCAAAATATAAGAAATCATCATTTGAATACGCATAGCTTAAAGTCATCTATTCATCATTCCCAGTTAAGTTCAGGCATATTTTGTTATTTTCCTAAAGGATCAAAAATTCTGTTGCCAAGGCATTATTTTGAGGTCTTTCACTTTCACCAAGTAAGACACTAAATCATAGGGGACGATTATCAGCAAATTCTCTGCGACAGGCCCTAAGCCTGCTGAGGTAATGCAGCTGACAAACTTTGATGCGCCATGCCTGGGCACATTATGTTCATGTAGTGTGTACATCTGGGCACCCTTTATGGCAATGCAGCAAACAGCCAATCATTTATTCCACTCTAATTAGCACACATGTAAATCCTCACCAATCAAGCCGCGTGCGGGGTTCCTGTTGTGGCAGCCATACAGCAAGCTGGCAGACCCCACCAAGGAAGGATGAGAAGACATTCCTGGCCTGACTTGGACCTGCCATCACACCAGGCTGCTCCCCTAGAAAGGGCTGGAGCCAGCTCTCCCTTTCAAAACTGATCAAGGAGCCCCACAGAAAAAGGTCAGCAAGCAGAAAGCTGATTGGCCACAGTTCTTTGGGTCTTTACTAGTCCCAGGAATACACCTGAAGCAACGTGCTTCTCTTCTACTTAAAAGCACAATAGTTACCCTGAGCAAAAGTCAGAATGAAGTTGTAAATAGGCTACAGAGCAGAGGACACAAGGAACTATGAAGAAAGACCTTCAACCATAAAACACAGTAACTTATGGGATTACCAGGAAATTATATGGTATAAACCTATACATGCCTGTGTGTGATATGATGTAATGACTACATATGCCTCAATATAGTATAATGATACGTTATAAGCCTAAATAAGTCATTATATTTCCTATTTGTTGGCATATAAATTTAATTTTGCACACCAAACTACCAAAAGCAGTAACTCTATCTTTGAACATAATTGTAACAGTTGTACTGAAACAAATATAAACATATAGACAGTACCCAGTTTGGGATTTTTTATTTGTTGTTTCTTTTATTTAACCACGATGAAATCCTAATGGCTATTTTTAGATGACATCATGCACAATAGTAATTTACCAACAAGAAAATTGTTCAAATTTAGGAAGAACAGAGATTTCTGCCAGTAAAAATTAATGTCATATTTACACTAACATTTGTTTTACTAAAAAGGTTTTCCCAGTAGATACCTATTTGTACTGTTTCTGAACATTCATTTTACTTGCTATTATAATTTACATCACTAAAATTGTGTGGAGTTCATTCAATAAATATTTTTGGAATGCATCACCTGTGGCAGCACTGCACCAGATGTAGGAGATACAGACGGGTAAAGAAGAAACAACCTTAATCTCAAAAAAGGAGACACAGATTTCGTGAGGAAAAAGTCCAATCAACAGATAATACATTGAGTGATTGTGCTTAAAGTATAAGACTAATACCAAAGAAAAAGCCCAGATGGTTTTAATGGGACAAGAAAGTCTTTCTAAAGAAAGTAATGATCACCTGATTCCTTGAAATACAAGCTGAGCATCCCAAATCCAAAAATCTGAAACCCAAAATGCTACGAAATCCGAAACTTTTGGAGCATCAACATAACACTCAAAGAATATGCTCACTGGAGCATAAGGATCTCGAGTTTTCAGATTTGGCATGTTCAACCAGGAAGCGTAATGCAAATAATCAAAAATTCAAAAAAAAGCTCAAAATCCAAAAAAAAATTGAAGTCTGAAACAGTTCTGTTCCAAGCATTTGGATAAGGGATGCTCAACCAGTACCTACAATTGAAGGTAACTAAAGAATTAATTCACTTATTAGGAACTACTTATTGATAACCCACTTTGACATGTACTCAGAGTGTATTGGGTAAATAAAATAACTGCTAGCTGGGTATGGTGACTCACTCCCGTAATCCCAGCACTTTCAGAGGCCGACGTGGGCGGATCACTTGAAGTCCAGAGTACAAGAACTGCCTGACCAACATGGTAAAACCTTGTCTCCACTAAAAATATAAAAATTAGCCAGGCGTGGTATCGTATACCTGTAATCCGAGCTACTCTGGAGACTGAGGCAGGAGAATCATTGAACCTGGTAGGCGGAGACTGCAGTGAGCTGAGATAGCACCACTGCACTCCAGCCTGGGCGACAATGAGTGAGACTCCATCTCAAAAAAAAAAAAGCTGCTGTCTTTGCCCCTGTGGAATGAACAGTGCAGCTGAGGGAAAAGCCATAAAGTGCATAAGCACAAACAGGACATGGGAAGAGCTGATGAGCACTTGAAGCGTTGTGTCCATCACGGAGAATGAGGCAGGAAGATCTTTCCGAGGTGAGTTTTCACCTGCCTCTATAGGCCTTACAAAGGTCAAATTCAACAAGCACCCTACCCAAAATAAGAACCATCCCTATCCCCAATCACTCTCAATCCCTTTGCTTTATGTTTCTTCAAAGCATTCATCACATCCTGACATTCTCTCACATTGTTTTTGTTGCTGCTGCTAATTTTCTGACACCCCTAAACTTGAAGGTGAGTTCCAGGTGGAGACTTGGTCAGTGCTGTTCAGCGCTGAACCACACACCTGAAACAAATGAGGCACTGAATAAATACATGTTGAGTGAATGGACAACAAATGAATGAGCATCCAAATTCATGGGGTAATACACATTATTCCCATTTGACCAAATCCAGGTAACACGGATCATCTCACCCACCAGGATTTAAGGCAATCATTATCAACTGCACTTAATTCTAAGAGTTTATTACAGATAGGTGAACAATGAATACAATATTTCTCAAAGAACAATAATAAAAGCAATTCCTATGTTTTTTCCAAAACAAAAGTGAAAGCTCTGAACAAAAGACTAGTAAATAGCAGAAAAGACAGTGAACTAGAATGAAAAAGGTGAAGAATCCTATAAAAATTCTATAACAATTTGAAATTAAAGAATTTTTGCAGTAGAATTCTCATTTTTGCATAATTTATTGTCAGCATATTACATCTCACACCATATGCAAAACTTCCATGACAATGACTAACCACAGTGCACTGATATGTACATGAATACCCTCACTAAGGGGGAAGAGAGAGTGGAGAAACAGAATGAGACACTTGGCTCTACCTCAGCCCTAATCTTTAGTTGAAAAAGAAAAACAGAAAATGACCTTTAGTAGCTGACAAGGACACTGGCTCATAGACAATTCAGTGCAAATAGAGTACTAGGATACAATGTAGACCGCTCTTTGATCTATACATAATAACCATAGTTTTGTGTTTTATATGCATAGTTTGTTCTCACCTGCAAACGAAAGTTCACATCTCACACCAAGACCTTATTTAACCTGTTTCTTTTAATTTTCATATTGTCAAAAATGTCCAGTATTTGTTTTCTATTTATAAGACACATGCTATTAATTTTTAAATATATCCCTACTTACTTAATCATTAATAAAGGACAAAAAATCCAATTTCATCAACATAAATAAATTCTGAGTTTTGTTACACTAAAAAAATGTTTTTTTATAAACAAACTACATTCAAAACAAAGCGAGCTATATTCAAAAATAGTCTAATCTACCAATACATATTCATAAAGCTATAGATGTGGAATAGAGGTACAAGACGTTTTAATTACAATTATTATCTACTCTATCTGAATAAGTTGTTTTAAGGCATCTAATAAGTTTAAGGAGTCATTCTAGAATAAATAGCATCTGCACAATTCAGCATTTTCATCAGATTTCCAAAGAGAGTCCTATTCAACCAAATCAGAGATGGCCAGTCAGTGGTGTGCATGCTGCCACTGATTTATCGTGGGCTTTTGTCCCCATGACATCACAGACAGCCTCAGAATCTCTCTCAACAGTCTCTACTCAGTCACCTCAACAAGTGGAAGCAGACAAAAAGTGAAATCTACCTACCTTCCCTGAGCTTAATTCAAGGGTACCTTATCAGCCTGTTGGACTTTCTGGTTAAAAAAAAAAAAAAAATGTATTTTTCTCAAGTCAAAACACCATGTCTATATTTATCAATCCTCCATTAACCTCCTGTGGAAGAAACTCAGCAAGACGTAACTTGAGCAGAATATATTTCAGATATTAAATGATATTTAGATAATATTAAAATGCAACTAGGGAAGGGTCACTCTTCTAATCCTAACACTGGGGTCTATATGGGATAAAGAGAAACCGAATCTTCATGTAAAAGCATACAAGCCTACTATTAATGAGACATATTTCTGCCTTATTTGCTGTTAGGAGCCAAGGCTCAATACATGATAGTATGGGTGTATCTGCAACTCACTAGTACCATGCCAACACCCATCCCTTTCCCTCACTGTCTCTAAAAAAAACCAAGACACTTAATGCAGAAACACTAAGTGTTTCTAATGCAAGAAAACATCTTGCTAAAGCTACTTATGCAAAGAGCACAGCAACTTAAGCGACAAAATTCAAACTTATGCTTCCCATCAAGATGTCATTTATGTAAATGATTTCCATGCCAACATTGTTTTAGTATTAAAGAAATTGTGATAACCTATTTTTTAAGAGAATAAAAGAATCATTTATTTATGAAGTTATAAACCTGCAAACCTTACTGAGGTGATGTATTAAAAAGAAAACTGATCTAACAACTTTCTATAGGTCCCTCTCGCCATGAGCCCAGATCTGTGTCAAGCTCCACAGACCTGATAGTTACAGTTAAACTCTACTGAACTGACCTTTTTCACTTCATTTTCCCCATTGTACCTGTATTTAATTATATCCTGTTTAACAGCACATCTCGATTGAGTGAAGTGCTCTATAAAAGAGATCCCTAGTTGTTGGCTATGGGACCCTGATGTAGCCTGCACTATGTCCTGTGCCAAGATGCTTCAAAGAATTACTGAAAATGTGTGGATGCCCATGAAGCGCAGCGATGGCCTGGTTTACCAGAAGATTTAGGGAGGAATGGGCTGATGAGCTTCATCATTTACAAAATCAGAAGTGGTGACAGAAGAAGAAAGCTATGGGTCTGTGCCTCCTCATGGCCATCCCTGACCAGATTTACTTGGAGGACACATGAGATGAAATGTTGGTGTCCCTTACATGTAAGATGAGAACATGGAACATTACCGTACTTCTGTGTCATTAACTTCATGGCATGAATGACTATCTGTGAGATGCAAAAAAATAAAAATAAAAAATAGAGATCCTTCCAGTGGTCCAACGAAAATATAATAATAATTTTGATAATGTAAAGAAATTGCGCATATTAACATTTACCACCTCATACCTCAACTTACCTAGGAATATTAAATGATTAATTAATCAACAAAACTGTACATTTAGAAACAGTCTGGGGATTTCTGTTAGTACATCATTTGCTAATAGGGCAGAACACACTAATATAACTTGTTGATAATGTATTAAAAACATTACCATATTCAGTTAAAAAAAAAAATGAATCTCATAGCCCATAAAAGAAATCTAGGCTGGGCACAGTGGCTCACAACTGTAATCCCAGCACTTTGGGAGGCTGAGGAGGGCTGATCACCTGAGGTCAGGAGTTCGAGACCAGCCTGACAAACCTGGAGAAACCCCATCTCTACTAAAAATACAAAATTAGCTGGGTGTGGTGGTGCATACCTGTAATCCCAGCTACTCTGGAGGCTGAGGCAGGAGAACTGCTTGAACCCAGAAGGTGGAGGTTGCAGTGAGCCGAGATTGCGCCATTGCACTCCAGCCTGGGCAACAAGAGTGAAACTCCATCTCAGAAAAGAGAGAGAGAGAGACAGAGACAGAGACACACACGGAAACAGAGAGATCTAAAACTCTCTGTGGTAGCTTTATAATGGGTCGCTTCATCTAGGCTGTGAACTACATTTCTCAGAATTCTCTTTCCTTACACATCTAGTTGGGTGGGACATGAGGCAGGTTCTTGTGAGAAATGAAGAAGGCTGCTACAAGCAGCAATCACTTGTAGCTCTCACACCACCTCGCCTCTCTGCTGAGTCACCTCATTTGGGTGAGCAGGGGCTAGCCCTGCAACTGCTCCACCTCCATTAGGAGTTTCTCCAACCACTAGACCAGGCATGTGTAAGTTATGCTCCTGGAAGAAGAGCCCCAAATTCTACAGGAAACCTATACCATCAGGGTCTGAAGCAGTAAGAACAGACATGGGTTTCTGCCTATGTTCACAGGCTCCAGGTCATGCTTGTGGGTTCCACTTGGTCTTGTTCTTGCCCTGTGTTCCAAATATCTCCTCTTCCCGTGCATTTAAAATAGTCTTAGAAAGACTGCTCGACCAACAGATACAACTGCATATAGCCAACTGCTTGTAATATACCCATGTACATGTCTATGTATCAGTATATATGTACATGTATGAATGTGTGCCTGAATATATGTATGCATATCAATGTTTATAGGGAAATATATATTTATATATAAATAAATGTGAGTATATGCTATGCTGCTTCTGATTGATAAACCAGTTAACCAATATATAAAACTCATTTACATGCACTGGAAACAATGCATAGAAGAACTAAATGTATCTCAATTTAGAACTCAAAATATTTAATATTTTCAAAAATATCTACATGCCTTATAGTCTTTTTCTACTCAAAGCAGAATATTCACTATATTAGAAGAATCAGTAAAATATCTATAATTACAAAAATATTGATAATACTGTAATATGTGTTTATCAGTATAAACACTGATAATCATATATATTTATCTCACTTTATAAATGTCAATATTCTTCAGCTATTGTATAAAAGATGAATTACTTCCCTATTAAATTACATATTTTGGGTAACTTCCATTGTAAACACCAAAAATGTACTTGACTGGAAAAACTGACCCGTGCTCGAATAAAACACATACATCCTTCTCATTCCATATCTTAACTCAGAACTAAGATTCCTTCTTGACCCGTGAACTACTGTCATATCAGTGGATACCAACTGAAAAGGCAATGTAATATTATAATATGCAAACTGCATTTATCAGCAGCCTCTCCAAAATGTAATGCCACCTCTGATCTAATACCTCATTAGAAGAGCATTCAAAAATAGAATATTCACAGGCATGTCTCCGTTAGAGATATTTTCAGTATAATAATGGTAGCTGAAATGGCACCCCACAGAGCACTATGTGCATACCAAGCTGAAACATAAGCAAATTAAACCACAAACTCTACTTTTAAGTTTGAAATTCAAGATTCACAAAATAAAGCTGATGCAAACATTTTATTTATTTATAAGGGCTTATGAAATCGATTTCCTGAAATCTGTAAAATAATCTCTCTTTACAATGCAATGCACAAACTACATGTTGGGGGAAGGGGTGACAGGGGAGCCTAAATTATTAACAGTTCAAAGGCCAAGAATATAAAAGCAGCTAGAATGAAAGAAAAAAATATTTTAAGAGGCAAAAATCAGGGTCTAAGATTAGATTCAATTGAAAAACCATCGTGTGGAAGAAATACAACCAATGTCAAAACTGTTGAATAAAAAATTAACTGTAATAGTTACCTTCCATGGTAGCTGGGGGAAGTGAGGCCTCGGTGATTACCAGAAGGAAGCAGGAGAAGCTTTCTGGTACTCGTTTGTTTCTTGATCCCAGGTGCCTTATGACTTGTGCCTGTCTGTCTATGATATACATACATAGCATGAAACACAGAATTCAACTCCAGAGCTAAACTTATAGGTAGCAGGAAATGTTACGTAAAGGAAAATAAAAACATCACAGGATGACCAATCTTTGAAATAACTTGTTAACTCACAGTTTGTAATAATGGTTATTTCTTTGTGACGTGTTGCTCAACACACTGATCCAAGGGGCAAGCTAGTTTTGGTGCCAAATAGCGCACGTGATAATTGCCTACTGTCTTAGTCTGCCCTGGCTACCATAACAAAGTACCACAGTCTGGAGCCTTAAACAACAGAAATTAACACTCTCACAGCTCTGGAGCCAGACCGCCATCTGCAAGCCTGGGCGAGCCTTCACCAGAACCCAACTATGCTGGAACCCTGGTCTCTCTGCCTTGTGAGGACAAGTGTGCATGCGGAGGAGGAGAGAGACAGCTGTCTGTTGTCTTTATTCTACAGTATTAGGGCCCCACCCTTAAGATCTCATTTAACCTTAACTACCCCCATAGGCCCTATCTCCAAATACCATCACATTTGGTAATTAAGAATTCAACTTACGATGTAATTAAGAATTCAACTTACAAATTTTTCAGGGACACAATTCAGTCCAGAGCTCCCACTAAATGCCTGGTACCACCGAAATACTAATAAATACGCTCCAATCTTTGACAGATGAATCTTAATGGAAAAAAGAACAGGTTCCAGAAGCAAACCAGTACTTTCATCTTTAAGATGACCAAGACTAAACTCCTAGACAAAAAACATTTACATTTGGTCCCAATTATACTTCTCTCCTCTCCTGAAATGAGTATTTCTACCACTGTAAACTAACACAGTTTGGGGACTAAGTCTCCTCTGTCATCACAGAAAGAATATTGTAGAATAAAGTTAAGGCTGAGAAGAATGAACTTTAATCGAGAAATTATAGCTGAGATCTAGAATTGGGGGGAGGTCGGGCTCAAGGGAGAGAGAACTGGGGAGAAGACTAGAGGAAATGAAATAATAAAGTTAGCTCCACCTGCCCTTGCTGGAGGAAAGTGCAAAGTGCTGGCATCACCATGCAGTGACATCACACCTCTGATACTCTTTGCCAAAAGCACATGTTCAGCAGCTTTCTACCATCTTATTAGAAAGCAGTAAAGACAGTCTTGACCTAAAGAAAATGCTAAATAAGTGGCAGTGTAGAAACTGCTCACCATAAACTAATTAGGTGGCTTTTATCTAGGACTTTCTCCAAAGAAAGGGAAAGGTTTAAAATGTAGGTATACTAATGTATTTTAAAACTTATTTCACATGGACCTTCCCTCTGCGATAATTTGAGGATTTAGAAAATAGCGGTATATTAAATTTAATAAACCTCACAAAGTAGAACAAAATATTTTCCATTCAACAAAACATAGTTTACTATCTAAATGTCCTTAGGAAAAGCACTGACTGAAAAGTATAAATAAGTTTACAAGTTTGAAGTGTTTTTTTTAAGCATGGTAACCATATTTATGCTATGGGAACACAGCACTAATCTTATTGTAAATGTCAAGGGCAATGATCATTTAAATAATACAAACTCACATTTTAGGGGCAACTTTAATTTACTAAGAGAAATATGTGCATATAATTTTGTCTCCAGAGAACCAACTCTCACAAATTATTTCTAGTTTTTCAATAAAATAAGTATTACAAAGATGTTAGAAAATTTGTGTCATACTACTGGACCTATTACTTAAAGTATGATTTAATATTCCTTTTAATATTTTAACTGTAGAAAATCCCACACCAAACAGGAAAACAATTCAACATAAACCTATAAAACAAATGGAAAATGTCTGCTTAGATTTGTCCAAATCTAGCAAATTAAGGACCAAGGCTAGCAAGCAGGACAGTAAGGATTAACTTGTAAAATACTCACTGGAGCAGCTGGCCTCATCCTTGTGTGCCTCCCTAATTCTCCCCTCCTCTGCCAACAAATGAAACTGGTCACTCCAACATTGGTACCAGGAGACATTTTTAAAATCTCAAAACTGTCCAAAATCCCTTAGACACAGCTCAGGTTACAACTATCTTATCCAAAATAGCTACTCTGGCCTCCCATACGCAAGCATCCTTCAGTTAACAGACCCTAGCACTCCCCTAAATTGTATTTTTTTAATAACACAGGAAACCAACTTTTATCATTGACAAGAATGTTTTCATAAAAATGAGGATAAAAACAAAACCTGTACCAGGAAAAGCATACATCATCACGTTTCCTGGAGGCATCCCTGCATATCTACTCACTTTGCACTGAACTGTGTCCATAGCAGATCTTATCTTTGCAATGAAATACAGAAGAAAATATTTGTTTACTCGTATGAAATTGGACCCAAAGATATTTGAAACGTGAGCAGTGCCAGAACGTTAAAAAAAATTGGTTAATAAATGATTCAGAAAAAACCTGGGAGAGGAGAGAGAGCGGGAAGGGATGAAAGCAGAGAGAAGGGAATGCTAGGTGTTCTTCGCTGCTTTTCGATTAGAGAAAATCTCTTTTTAAAGGGCACACTACCAAAAACAACAAATTCAAATTTTTCCAAAAATTATTTTACACTATGGTAATGGCCAATTCCTCTAAATATTGGTATTTATTATTTCTTTGTTTGCTTGGGGGAGGAAGTAAGAGGAGAACAAATTAAGAGCATTAACGGCCCAGTGAGTATACTCCTTCCCAACTTATACCTCCCCCGACTACTCAGGTGCTACCTCTGTGACCTCAAGAAACTCTGGGCATGTTTCCAGGAATAATCTCACCATACTACATTACAATTCTCAGTTTTCATCTTTCTGTACTAAAATCATATGTTCTTGAGGGTAAAGGCCCAACGAGCCTTTTTGTTCTTTGTATGCTGAGTGCCGAGCAAAGAGCTCAACACCTGACACACCGTGAATGTCCCCTGCAGGCATTAATGAATGAGAGAGGGTGACCTGGAAAGGCTCCCCTCACTCGCATACACATATGGAGGACTCCTACCAAACATTAGAGATTGCTCGGTCTAAAAGATGCAAACATCAAACATACACACATTATACATATAACCAGCTCAGAAGGACAACAGTATGAACCATCAGATGAGAGACAAATGACTAACTCAGCTATGCTGGTTATAAGTCTAGATGTTGATATGTCCATCTTAAAATAAAATGTACACTTGAAGTTCTGCTTTACTGAATCACAAGATAGAATGTTTTTAAATGGCTCATATTTTCTTAAGCGCAGAAGTCCTTAGTTTTTGTTAAATATTCATTTGTAGAAAGTCCCTGAAGTTCAAACCCTTGGTAACTGTCAGGATTATGATTTATATCCATTATGCATGAACAAAGGAAAAACAATCTTATCAAATAAAATAATAGATCGCTTTTAGGATGATGTCAACTGAATGCATCTCTGCACTGTTGACCTGCACATTACAATAAATAAATGTAATCAAATATGCTGATATGATGTTGCCACTGATTTAAAAACAATTGGATTTTTTCTTCTGTGCTGTTTGTATTCTGGAGAATTATAATCTATGATAAATTCTATAACCATTAAAAATCCTAGGTCATTGATTTATGCCTTAACTCAGACATGCTGAGCTCTTCAAAATAAATGTTTCAAAACAGCATGCACTGCAAATTGCAATTCTAACATAAAACAAATGTTAAAATGTTAGCATCTTTCCTGAATATATTGTAGTGTATTAATTGTTGGTCTTGGTAATGTAGCTTATTAGTTTTGCATAATTTAAGTTTTAATTCATCGTTTAATTTTTAATTAAGTAGTTTTTTTTCAAGATGTGCTTTCTGCTTAAATGTTAGCCAGTAAAGATAGTATATATAAAACAATTCTATGGCACAAATATATGACACTGGCATGTATTATATGATTTCTCTATGATCTCAGATATGAAAGCAATCATAATAGTTTATATTCTATAAAACGAACAGCCATGTTAATTTGACATTAAAATTTAAATAATTTAAGCTCAGAGACAATGCTTGGAAAACTGAAGGCCTGAATATGAAAGCACAATGAAATCACTTTATCTACAAAGCGGTCTCTCAAACTTTAGTTAAAAAAGAATGCAGCTATTTTGGACTATCATACTCATATTAAAAGCTAATTTGTATTTTATTTTTCTTTGGAAACTATGGGGACCCATACTAGCATATGTGCCAAAGGATATATATTCTCCTCATAGGAGCACAGGAGGAAATACAACATTGCCCACCTAATAGAAAATGAAAAAGCTAATGTGAATGGAGAAGAATCAAGAAGGTTGATAAGGGAAATGCAAACGTCCATGTCAAGTTATGAGTTTGGAGAGAGGTCCAATTAAAATTTTAAAGTTATTATTACAGTAAGTGCTACACTGAATGGCTCTACTGTTTAGTTGCCTCTCAGGACAAAGCTCTCCAAAGCAGCAATTAACAGTGTTATGCCTTATCATTTGCAGACCTTCTGAAAAAATTTAAGCATATTTTAATAAACTTTGCAGGTTATTATTTTATTCAATATAATGTTTTCTAACCGTGTTTTTATTTGTTTTTTATGTGCCATACAACCTCCATATGATGAGATGAGAAAAACTTAACAAAAAAGTCTGTGAAGGATGCTTGTAATATCACAGCCCGCCTCCAAACTACCTTGCAGCCTTGTAGATGTTTGGCTGTCATCATTACCAGGAAGCAAGAGCATCCACGCTGTACCAGTTTCCATATTACTACCACATCGCAAAGCCTCTCATCAGCACCCACTGCCAGTTTTGATTAAATAAAATACATACATACATATATTCATATGTATATTTGTGTATGTATGTGTGTGAACACACAAACACACGCACACACACATTATAACCCTATGATATATTTGTTGGGAAACAGAACCTCTAAGAAAAGTTCCATGGAGGAATCTTAAGATCAATGGTTTCACAGCCATAAGCAGAACTATAATACAGTAATTGCTCAAAATAAAACAGCTTTGCATCTAAATTTCCATTCTTTTGCTAAGTAATATTTTCAACATTAGATCCAGCATGCCTGGCAGCATTGTCAGGAAGGAAAACTAGTTACATTAGAGTGATTTTCTCTGGAGAACAGGAAACTTTCATGTTCCAAAGTATGCATTTGTTTATTATTTGACTTTATATGATCACATAATTTGGGAGAACAGGAAAAAATAAATTATTTTTGGAGTTTAATTTTTAAAACTACCAAAAGTAACAAGCTAACAGACCTCTGCTCCACTCTCCCTGTCAAGGGCTCTATTCTCATCACCACACCAATAGCCAGCACACGTTGTGTCCATCTAAATTCTCGTTCTTGGAGATGTGCCCTAGGAGAACCACAGCAATTGTTTCTGAACAGCAGTCCTTACATTGATTGGACTGTAAAGTCACGTGAGTCATACTCCGAAGCACTCTATTCTCCAGGGAAACTAGCCAGTAATGATCTAGCAGCACAGTTCCTATGTAACACCAAATACCCTAACCTTAAAGAAGATCCTGACTGGAAGACCATCTTTCCATCAACCTAAAAGAAACACTACGCCGTAGTCTCATAATATATTTATGTAGATCTCTTCTTTTAAATGCTTGTAAAACATGCCAACAATATAGATACAGAAAAATTACTGTATCTCTGTTTTACAAATTAGAAAACCAATCACGAAAGGAGAACAGATGAACATGCTTAGAACAAAATCATGGGGAAGAAAGGGAAAAAGTGTGTTTTCGTGAAGGCTAAGAGAAGACCTGATAAATACATCTATACATTTATGTAACTAGATAACTACTGATCCTAGTTCCAAATCAGACATTCCTTCTACCACATAGGGTTGTTAGGTGTAAGGAATGGAAAGCCAATTGGGATGTCATATACAGAAGAAGACATCAAGGGCTTTTTTTTTTTTCTTTAAATCAGGAAAAGGCTGTGCTATCAGGCCAAAAAAAAAAAAAAATTAAAAATGCTAGAACAAAAAAGCTTGGAAGAATGAAGAAGGAAAAAAAACCAGTCTTAGCTGGTGCACATAACCAGAACACTATTGTCACCACAGTGTATTTTTAGCACTTGTTCTAACAAGCCACATGCTTGTATCCTGACTACTAGAAGAACGGAGCAGGGTACTGCACCCCATCAAGAAACAATGAGACCTTCCCTCAAAGTCCAAGGGCATACATGTTATGCAGGAGGCACAAAAAACAGCTAATTTCAGCAACATACATTAATACTTAATTTTTTTTCTAAATCTTCCATATCTCTTATCCAAGAGCAATCCTTATAAGCAATCTGACAAAGAAGACAAAGAAGAGTCAACAATAGCTAAGATGGCAAGTAACTCTGATGCCCACTTCTATAACTTCTTATAAAAAGTGTAAAAAAGAATTTCAAAAGGAAATCAGAGTTGCTAAAGTATACTGCAGACCAGAAACCAAATTCATATGGCTTCTTTCACTATCTCAGGTTTATCCCCTCTAAAGTGAGAATAACAATATAGATCAGTGTCATATATTATTTAGAATATATGAAATACCATTATACAGAATTGTATAACTCTATATTATGATAAAATACTTTGGATTATCAAATGAAAATACAGACTGAAATAGGTACAGAAATTACAAAGTATATAGGTAAGCTTCCAATCATGAGAGAACTAGGGCCCACAGTAAGCCACCAGAAAATTGGACAAAACACAGCAAACAACTATTTTCAGAAATTGAACAATGCACAGAATAGGACGAGAAGAAGATAAACAAGGGAGATGAGCCCTGTGGCAACCCTGAATGTATCCCAAGAGCACCTTCAGGAGCACAGTGCAGGGACCCATGCCAGAGCACAGTGTATCACCTACTACATGTGACCAAAATGAATCAGTTGGAACTTGGTGTTCAGAGAATGAGAAAGGAGGGAGCTGCCCAAACAAACAGCTCCAACACTCACAATAGGAGTCTCTATGAATCCTTGGCTGCATACTGAGTCATGCGTACATGAGGTGAAACTCCTTGGAGCCAGGAAAAAAAAAAAAAGAAGAAAAAAATAATAAAGGGAGCTATAAACTAAACAATTCCAAGAGATCAAATAAAGTGATCTTCAAGTTCTGACCAGCCAGAATGATTCTTCTTCTTCACACACCTGAAGTACTTCGGAAGAGACACGAAATGGTCACACCTTAACATTGAGCTTTACTATCCCTGGAGTGAAGTCTACACCAGACTTGCTCTAAAAGACTTAAAACCAAACCTCCAAAGGATCAAGAAAATTCTCGAGTGACTTACATAACTGCCAGGAAAAAAACCCAACATTCTTTAAAGGAGGACAACAAAATGAACCACAGAACAACCCAAAATTCACAATATCCACCTCCAGTCAATACCTACCAGAGATTCAAACAAGCAACAAAATGTAACCCATGAACAAGAGTATACTTTAGTCAACTGAAATAAATTTAGAGATTATACCATGATGGAATTAGCATATTCTTTAAAATAGTCATTATATACAAACAAAGTTTAAAAATAACCGAAAGATAACAAAATGAGCACAGAATCAGTACCTTATGAGACAATATCAAACAGGCTAATATATACACAACTGAAATTCCAGAAGAGAAGGGCTAGAGATAGGTAAATAGGGTAGCAAACAGAAAAAAATCTGAAGAAATAATGACCTGAAATTTTTTTAATTTGAGAAAAAATTCCACCCACAGATCAGAGAAATTTAACAAACCTCAAGCACGATGAACACAGAAGCAAGCAAACCAAGGTACTTCGAAATACTAATTGCTGAAAAGCAACTAAAAAGGAGAAATCTTAGTGAAAAGAAACATGATATATACAGAGGAACAAAACGACTTCTCATCAAAAATAATAGAGAACAGAAGAAAATGACAGGACAAATTTAAGGAAAATACAAACTTTCAACCTTGAACACTTAACAAAAATTTCCTTCAAAACTGAAGAGAAAGTAATGATTTTTTCAGAGAAATAAAAGCTGAGATTCATCACCAGCAGACGCCCACTATAAAAACAGTTAAACACACTTCTAAATAATCCAAGAAAGATAATTACAAAAATTAGGAAACGTTTTGAAATAAATAAAAGTGAAACATATTATCATGTATGCATGTTCAGATGTAGAAACCTATATCACTCCCATGCTAACAATGAGAAAGAGTCGGATAATCTGCAAAAGTCTAACTTTTCTCAAGCCCATCAGAAAGCTGAAGTCATAAAGCAACCACATAAACTCAAATCTACATAAAATCAAGGGGGATTTCTTCCAAGGGGAGAAGAAATACATGTACATGTCACCTTGGGTGGAGGAAAGTACAGCCACTGCACAAATGGATAGGAAGAAATCAGCTAAAATTGCAACAAACTGTTAAAAGCCAACAGTGAGCTGACGTGCACCACAGTACAGGGCACTCAGTCAACAGGTGTTTGCCCAAACCTCTACTGGCACGATGAGAAAGACTGGGGCATGTGGGGAAACTGAGATAATCCACCTCTGGGATGCAGAAACAGGCACAAAGCCAAACTGCTACCTCAGGCAGTTCTCTGCCATGAAGCAAAAGCCCCACACAGCAGGAGAAGGGCAACCACACTCGAACCCCAGGGAAAAGCAAAGACACACTGCTCTGGGGGAGGGGTGGAGGCCACTCCACCTGTCTCTGGGGGAGAGCTAAGAAGGCCTCTCAGCTCCAGAACACAAGGCAGTTCCACTACATCTTTGAGAAGAACAGAAGAAGAAAACACCCTCTAACCCCAGGGGTGGGGCAGGAATTCATCCTGTGACCAAAAACTTAAGTGAGATACCAGCTACCGCTAGGGGAGAAGCAGGAAACTCCTCCCCGAGACCAACAAAGACACGAGGCTGAGGTAAGGTGTCAAGGATAAAGGGCAGGAACTCTGAGAAAGCCCCAACCACGAGGCTCAGGCACTCAGGGCCTTCCTGAGAGGGCCTCCCTACTTCAACTATGAATCCAGCACAGCAACCACCAACTGCCACTGACCCAAAGCAAGGTCACGAGCAAGGAAGGAGAGCCCTCTGAGACACAGGCATGCGGGGCCTGTGGAGAGCTGGGAGCCAACCAATAACACTGAGAAAAACCGCTGGAACACCAGCTCCTGCACTGATGAAAGGATAAAAACAGCTGAAAGGAAGCTGAAACCTACAGTCAGGACGCTGAAGGTACCACCACCAAAACCTTAACACAGCTCCACTCCTGACTAGACTGAATGGAGGCCCCACGCTAATGGCCTTGACTGAAGAAGACATACATCCATCATCAGGCATACATATATATATATATATAATTTTTTTTTCCACACACACACCCACACACACACATTTTTTATTTTTTTGAGACAGAGTCTTGCTCTGTCACCCAGGATGGAGTGCAGTGGCGCAACCACAGCTCATTGCAGCCTCGACTTCACAGGCTCAGGTGATCCTCCCACCTTAGCCTCCCTAGCAGCTGGGACTGCAGGCATGCACCATCACACCTGGCTAATTTTTCTATTTTTTGTAGAGACAGAATTTTGCCATGTTGGCCAGGCTGGTCTATAACTCCAGGGCTCGAGGGATTCATCTGCCTCGGCCTCCCAAAGTGCTGGGATTACAGGCGTGAGCTGACAAACTTGGCCCATAAATATTATTTACTTCAGTCTATACTGGTCCTCAGATGATTCAATAAAAAATCACAACACCCAAAACAGCAAGAAAAATCACAACACCCAAAACAGCAAGAAAAATTATCTTGAATACTACAAAAGCAGAGCTTACAGGGAATTCTGTCGCTTTAAATGCTTAAATTAGAAAAAGAAAAAAGGTCTAAAATAAATCATTCAGACTTTAATCCTAAGAAATGGGGAAAAGAACAGCAAATTAATATATATTAAATACAAGGAAAGGAATAATAAAGAGTACAAATCAATAAAATTTAAAATGAACAAAAAGAGAAAACTCAATGAAGCCAAAAGCTAGTTATTTAAAAAGATCAATAAAATTTGTAAAAAAAAAAAAAAAAATTTTTAGCCAAAGTGATCAAACACTATGAAGTGCTGAAATAAAAGATAACAATAAATGGCTGTTTTAGAAAAGGTAATACTAAAATAAAATAAGGAATATTACATATAAAGAGACTGAATGTTGGAGATATGAAAGATAATTTTTTTCTTTATTATGTTTTTTTTTTTTTTTTTTTTTTGACACAGAGTTTTGCTCTTGTCGTCCAGGCTGGAGTGCAATGGTGTAATCTCGGCTCACTGAAACCTCCATCTCCTGGGTTCAAGCAATTCTCCTGCCTCAGCCTCCCGAGTAGCTGGGATTACAGGCACACACCACCACACCCAGCTAATTTTTGTATTTTTAGTAGAGATGGGATTTCACCATGTTGGCCACGCTGGTCTCGAACTCCTGACCTCAGGTGATCCACTCGCCTAGGCCTCCCAAAGTGCTGGGATTACAGGCGTGAGCCACTGTGCCCAGCCTTTCCTAATTTTAATTAAAAAGTTTAGCTTCTTTTGAAGCATACGAAGAATATTGGTTTTTAAAAATTGTTTCCACAAGTATTGAAAAGCTGAACAACTATAAATATAATTTTTAATTATGAGATTCCTTCTCAAGGTATAACAATAAACTAAAAACAGCTCTAACTGAAACCAAGAGTTTGATTCTAAATAAAAATCAAAACAGACTAATATATGACTGGGTGCTCCAAGTAAATCAATGACTACCACTTTGCTAATCATTTGGCAATACAGGAAAATATTAATGAAATGCTAGCTAAACTATGTAAGAAAAATATATCTAAATTTTGGAAGCTACTTTGTCCTACAAATTTTCCTGACTTTATCTTTATGCTCCATTTTTCTTTAACTGACAAAAGAAATCACAAATACTTCAAATCTCAAGGGTAGGGATACCTGCCCTAACATTCTTTCTGATTTTCAAAATCATAACACATAATCAAATATCATAATGGCTAAAAGGCCATTATGTTTTAAACTTCCTGGTAAAAATAATAAACACCAAAAAAAAAACACAAAACAACAAAAAAAACTAATTCAGCTGGATGACATTTCCCCCAAATGTTTTCTATTTCTAACGAGGTAGGTTCTGTTAATTGTGTTAGTATTATTTCCCTTAAGATCTCAAGATACCATGTGGTTAATTACATCTTTCTAACCTTGTTCATTTTATGCATGTTTCCTTGTAAAGGAATTATTCATCCATAGGGTCCTTTATGAAGAGTCTATGGAATTCTAAAATTTCTCTTAAAGAATGCAGTTGACATAATTTAACAAAGAAACCATGTGTGCCATTATATATAGGGGAATTTTTTTTAACTTTAGCATAATGAATCTGTATCTCTGTTAACAAGTATTGATCTAAGATAACATCACAAGTGTTTGGCAATTTAGCTCTTTTTCAGAGGTAAACTAAGCAAAAAATTCACATACCCAGGTTAGGTTTTCGGAGGTACCTCCTTTTGGGTCTGTTTCCACATTTTCCTATACTGCCTGCACAGCTTGGTGCCCAGTGTCCTCACAATGACATCTGGATGAGGTTCCCACCATGGCAGCATCCCACCTGGGCCCACTTATGCCTGAACCTGTCCTGCCCTATCTCTCAAGCCCCCAGCTGTTATCTGCCATCACAACCTACAAATACCGCATCTCTGAAAAAGTAAGGAATATGAAGGTCAGAACAACATAATGATTTATGCTTCCTTTGTAAGGCATAATGATTTATGCTTCCTTTGTAAGACATTTTCCTTTTGACATGGGCAACTTCAGCTCCTGAGGCAAGCCAGTGGAAAGGAAATCCTGAAGTGGAAGCTTTCAATTCTATCTAATCCTACCATAAATGATTTGATTAAATGGCAACACTGCTTAGAGATTTTAAAACACAATACTATCACTCAGAACACATAAACATAAAATGGTGAGTATATAAAGCATTTGTGGCAGAATCAAGAGATATGGACAGTTGCTTTGCATTGCCATTAAATAGCCATGCAGCTGCAATCAATTATTTCTAACTTTCATTGACTGCAACCACAATGCAAGGGGATGACAATTCAATGACTCTTTGCAAGCTAACAATAACAAGAATGTACTATCAAACGTTGGTACAGTATAGTTTACAAAAAAGCTACCAGAATTAATTCATCCTAGAACACAAGGTCACATGACATGTATTTTTATATAGCAGAAATTAGCTAGTGGAAATGAACTTTATTAAAGCACAATTTATAATAAGACCAAGAAAAATAAAATACTTCCACTTAAATCGAACAAAGTATGTGCAAGATCTGTATGCAGAAAACCAGAAAACACTGATGAAAGAAATGAAAGACCTAAATAAAATAGAAAGATATAGGCTGGCACGGTGGCTCACGTCTGTGAATCCCAGCAGTTAGGGAGGTCAAAGTGGGCAAATCACCTGAGGTCAAGAGTTCAAGACCAGCCTGGCCAACATGGTGAAACCCCATCTCTACAAAAATAGAAAAATTACCCAGGCTTGGTGGCAGATGCCTGTAATTCCAGCTACTCAGAAGACTGAGGCAGGAGAATCGCTTGAACCCAGAAGGCAGAGGTTGCAGTGAGCCAAGATTGCACCACTGCACTCTAGCCTGGGTGACAGAGCGAGACTCCGTCTGAAAAAAAAGAAAGATATACCACATTCATGGATTGAAAGATTCCATATTGTTAAGATGTCAGTCCCTCTAAGCTGTCCTGTAGACTCAATGTAAAAAATAACTGAATACCCACATGCATTAAAAAAGTGATCCATTCTTCACATAACATTTTCAAAAATTAACTCAAAATAAATCACAGACCTTAATGTTAAATCTAAAACAATAAAACTTCTATTAAAAATAGACAAAAATCTATGAGATCTTGAATTTGACCATGAGTTTTTAGATACAAAAGCACAAACCATAAAACAAAACTGGTAAGTTAGATTTCATCAAAATTAAGAATTTCTGCTCTTCCAATGACATTGGTAAGAGAAGACAAATGCAAGCCACAGACTTATCATATTTTGATCTGCCTCCCAATTCATTAACAAAGTTACTGTCAAGTCATAAGAAATTCACCTCAGAGCTGAGATGTTCCTATGGATATTTGTTAGGCTCCTACATCCAATGCATCCAGAGAGATATCTTATACTTTGCATCTATATTTGATTATGTACTTTTATTTACAATGTATTTGTTGTGTATTCTTTTCACTAGCTAGCATAACATTCAACCTTGCAACGTGTAACTGAGATGTAAGCTGCTAGAGAATCTGTTCTCAAAGGCAATCACCCCTTTAAGGAAAACAATGACTGCTGAGAGTATAACTATAATCAAATTTTACTTGAAAATAGAGGCTGAAAAGCTATATGGAACTTTGTATTCCACAGAGAAACAAAGTGTTCTAACAAAACTAGCTTTTGATGGTCTTTTAAAAAACATTTTATTAAAGAATTTACTAAAGTGCAGGTCCGTTCTATTATCCTTTTAAATTAATTTTTTAAAGCCTAATCTTTTTAATTCAGAATAATAATATATATTTAAAGCATTCTATAATTACTACAAAAGTATTAATTAACAGTAGTAAGAAGCATAAGCTATCTATGAACTATAAATATAAGGTAAAAAAAATCATTTTCATGGCATTCTTGAAACCATACGATGTTAGATGGGTCATAACATTAGTACTTTTCTTTGAAAACCTTATAATTACTATTCTTTTTAATTTCTAAGATGAGTATTGACTTTGTAATAAATGAGTGCAAGTTAAATTCCAAATCTGAAATAGTTTGAGTTATACTGACCATTAGCACTAATTTAAGAAAAGACACATAGATATTAATTTAACAGTGGTTTGAATTATCTTTGTTTAATTCCTTATATAATGTTACAATTTTTCATAAGGTAAAAACACACAGAACTCACTACTTCTACCTGATTTCCAAAACTATTAAAGGATAATATAGTAAATCTCTTCTCTCGGAGGCTACTCTTTCAAGGAGTCTTTTCCCCGCCACTCTGTCTGCAGCCATCCATCCCCCACCTGCACTTCCCAGCTCCTTCCTCATGCTACACCTTTCCTCCTTAACACAGAGCACCATTCTTTACACTATATATTATACTGGGGTTTGTGTGGTTGTTTGTTTGAGGCATAGGGTCTCACTCTGTTGCCCAGGCTGCAGTGCAGTAATGTGATCATAGCTCACTGTATCCTCGAAATACTAGGTTCAAGCGATCCTCTTGCCTCAGCCTCCCGAGGACCTGGCACTACAGGTACACACCACAAAGCCTGGCTAACTTTTTTATTTTTTGTAAAGACAAAGTCTCCTTATGTTGGCCAGGCTGGTTTCAAACTCCCAGCCTCAAGCAATCCTCCCATCCTGGCCTCCCAAAGCACTAGGGTTCCAGGCATAAGCCGCCACACCAGCCATATGTTAGTATTTTCTTCTGTTTATTGTGCATATTCCCCAACAGATTGTACATTCCATGAGAACCAGCATTTTGGTCTGTTTCATTCACTTTTGTATCCTCAGCATCTAGAAAAGTACGGGTACCTAATATGTGCTCAATAATTATTTGTTAAATGAAGCATTTTACACATTTATGTACTATATATAATATAGCGTATATATAAATTATTGCTTTCTTGACAACAGACATTGGAAACTGCAACATTAAAAGGTCTAAGATAAAGAAAAAATTTACCTTTGTTTAACCTACCATTTTCCAAACATACTTTATCATGAATCACTTCTTCCACTAAGCATCTATAACAAAATAATGACTATAGAGTTAGAAACAATGGTTTACAATCTTTTCAGTAAAAGGTTGACACCATCTTGTGCACAAGATTTCATCACATTAATAACTTTTACCTTTACAAGTAAAGAAGAGTCAGCATAGAATTTTTAATACAAAGTAGGCAGAATCAGATACAGGTTTTACATCTTGCAACAATGGAGAGACCGGATCAGGGAGAGAACAGAGGAGCCAATGAACAGGCCAGGAGAGGACAATACAGACCTGGGCCTGGCAGTGCCACAGAGAACAGTCACAACTGTGGAAAGCCTGGGTCTGGCAGTGCCACAGGGAATGGTCAGAAGCCTGGAAAGTTTCACTGATACATGAATGGATAAAAACCTCATTTTGAGGGTGACCAGGAGCACCAGGAGTTACGGGGGTTATGAAGTAGATGATGCATTTGTGTGAAATGGGAAGCATGGAAAACATTTGAGAGAATATGACAATAGTTTTGGTTGGTATATTGATTTGGAAGAGAACGAAACATATTGAAGGAGGGAGTTCTAAACCTATATTGCCCAGAAAGAAAGTCTAGGGATGTTAAAGGGAAAGGGGAACCCAAGTGAGAACACTGGGAAAACCCAAAGTGAAAGAAAGCAAAAGAAGATCAATGGACTCGCACAGTGGCTGGAAGGCTGGCTTACTGCTCATTTATACGGAAGCCATACCTATATGTAACCCATTTGATTGAAGAATTACATGTTGGTTTTTTACTTATTAAGCACCAATTATATACCAGGCACTTTTCAAGGTACCTTGGAAAACCAGTGGACAAACAAAACCCAAAGATCTATGCCTGAAAAAGAGCTAAATAACAAAAAATACAAACAATAAACAGTACAGATAAATAAATGGCACAGTGTATTAGAAAATCAATGCCATGGTGGCAAAGGGCAACAGGAGCACTGAGATGGGGCAACAGAGTGGGCATCCAAGTGGCATCGAAGGCGGCATGTGAGTGGAGCCTCAGAGGAAGAGAAGAATCAGACAGTCACATGGATGGAGAGCACTCAGTTGAGCACCAACAGAGTAAAGGAGATAAGGGGAGAGCATGCACCACATATTCAACAAGGAGCAAAAAGCTCATGTGACTGCAGACGAGTGAGTGAGGTGGGGTGCCCCGGGAGAATGGCCGGAAGAGTCAGGGGCATCAAGTCACGTCGGGCCTGGAGACCACTGGAAGGTCTTTGGCTTTTCGCACAATACAACAATGTGCTACCCACAGAAGTGACACGGCCTGCACATGCCTGAAAAAGATCAAGACTGCGATGGTGCTGAAGAGGGAGGACACAGTGTCGGCCATTGAGCAGGAGACCCATATCAGTAATAGGAGAAGGAAGACAGTGCCAGGACCGGGGGGATGCCAGGATAGATGGTGAGCAGCTGGGCTCTGAATATACTTTGAAGGTACAGATGACCACATAACCACACGTGGTTCTTTCAATATCTACTTATTTATATCAATTCTGAATTCCTCCTAAAGCCATGATAACAGAACGCATTATATTTCATATTCCTTGAAAAAAACCAGACAATTATAACAGCAATCATAATCTCCCTGACCTTTATAATAATAACAACCTTCTATAATCTTTAAGACTTTGAGTTTTTCTATTACTAATTGTCTAATGTGAAGAAAAGAAAAAAGCTAACAAAAAATTATATAGTTATGACAACTTTAAAGTTACTGTTATAGTAAAATGTTTATGATGAGTGCCACACTGTCTCTAAGTTTAAAAAACAGAAAACAATAAATAATGTTAAGTTGATCAGGTTTTTTTTCAGCATTTCAATTAAATAAACTGGCGAAGAAAGTGTAGGTTTATAGTCAAACACATTTGCTCCAAAGGCCATAAAAATGACAAGAAGGAATACCACCTGCTGAGTTCTGATATGTTCTTGGGAGATGGCTCAGATGGATTCCAAAGGGAAAATTACTAGATAACTAAAGTTAGAACTCACGACAAGACAATTCATTAAGTAAAGAGGCAACCTTTGCCATTCACAGAAGCTTCCTGTAAAGTTAGTTTACCCTTAGTTTTCCATGAACTGTGATTAAACTAAGTCCATTCTAATTATCAGGTGCTTTTCAAATTATTATGTGCAAATAATTCGGTTTACAGTACGATACTCAGTTTACAATATGTAAAATCTCAAAAAGAACCCTCTTTAGAGAACAAAATTTCCCACTGAATTGTGCTAATAACTGAAAGTGACTCAGAGCGTTTGGGAATACTAGACAGTAGATACGAAACAAAATGTATCCAGAGCACTTTAATATTTCGTAAGTATTCAGCTTTTTAAATATGTATTCTAAGAATTAGTCAATAAGATTCATAGAAAGATGTTATATTTAACTTTTGAAATTTACTCTAAGAAATTAAATTTTTTAAAAAATGTTTTCCCTTAAAGCTGTTTTTAAAATACAAATTACACAAGTATATACAGATTTCCCAATACCTTGTGGGGTAGGGGGATAATCTGTTACCCTGGGAAAAAAAATCCTTACTTTTTCCTTTTGAAAAATTTAGAAGCCTCTGAAAAGATCTACAAAACTCCTTAAGTGCTGTTAATCTGTGGAGCTCAACAATAATTATTTAGCATCTTTTATAACCCAGACTTTACAGAAACTTATTAAAAGCAGGAGACCAAGTTTTGAACATACTAATATATGATATCACAGAAAACATTATAGCGCTAACAACCACAGTTCTATGATTTTCACTACAAAAATATCAAAGCAAAATAGCTGTCAAAGGCATAAATTAAATCAATTTCAAATTGAACAGAAAATTATTTCCTATTTTTCAAAGGCACTGATTTGGAGTGATCTTAAACCTCTGGAAAAGAATTCCTCAATTTTCAAAAATTCTGAAGCCTAATTACAAGTAATTATAGCTTTTCATTTTCAACATGATGAAATAATTTGATTCTTTTTACAAGAGGTCTGGTTTAGCTCAAAATAGACAAGTGCTTCTGCACTGAGTTAGTATACAAAGACAATAAGGATCATTCTCAATAGAAAATCAGGGCTACATGTTGGCCATAAATCATAAATGTTGTATTCAAGCAAAAATAGTTTGTATGTTCTACAAGTGTGATTCATTCATTCACACAAGGGACACAAAGCTAACAGCCCATGGTTAGGCTTTGCTTTATAATAAGAACAGTATGAAAGAGAAGAAAAAAGAAGTATTGCATAGCATCTCAAAATTCAGACATAAAGTGTTCTTCAGAGCAAAAAAAGAAGAAATTCAAACAGTTCTAATCCTGTTTAGTCAAAGAAACCAAACACAAACCACCCCACAGCAAATGTTAGTTTTAAATATTTAATATCAGACCTAATAGTTTGTTGTTCTAGAATAATCCTATTTCTCTGAGGAAAAAAAATGGAATCTTACAAACTATAAAAGATATTATTAATTGCAAAAAATATACATAAAAGAATAACCTAAATCAAAAGCGTAAGTCTCTGACTGCCATATCCACTTTTTTACCCAGGAAAATTTGCAATGCTGCACATTTTTCTACCTTTTGCTTTATAAAGCCTTTTGCTGATGACTCACATTTCCACTGATTTGTTATATGCTATTAGAACAAAAGCTCCATAAAACTGCTTTCTACCCTCCCTCACACACCTGGTTACAATTACATCTTCAGAAAGCTAAACCAGTAGTTTAGCAAGGACATACTAACAAAAGCTAACCAATGAACAGGCAGAAGCAAATGTTAGAGCCCAGCACCATCCACTCAAAACCAGAAAAAGAACCTGCCGCATATCTCTTCCAGACACAAGTGTGCATACACGCACAGAAAGATCCCCCAGCCCACCACAAGCATGCACACAACACACAACAGAGCGCAATCGGCCTGTTGGAAAATGCGCCCGTCAGCATAAAAGTGCACCAAGCCAATCCATGAGAGATTTTTCTAATAAATGCCACTAGAAACAAGACTGAATTTGTCTTTTTAAACTGTAAACCAAAATAAGTAAAAAACCCAGAACTGTAGATAGAAAAACAGCACAGCCATTGTAATATGTTCTTATGTTACATCAAATAAGAAAACCGACTTGGCTAGCATCCAAGATGGAATCACAACAACCAAATTCTCAGTTGCAGTAAGTTGTGACCAAAACAAAAAAGACAAACTGCTTTGATCACTTCCAGGTATCAGCTACTTATGCATCTTAGAAAACTAAACTAGCCTAGAAACGTTAAACCAGGGCTGTGTGACCACACTAAAAAGGTGAAACAATTTATCACATTTAGAAAAAGAATGATGGATGTGGCACTACTATGAAGCTGAAGTACCACCCACGCCACAAGAATGCCGTAGAAAAAAGAGAGGACAATCCTGCTGCCCTGCTCTGTTGAAACCTACAGAGGACTCACCACTCCCTTGATTTTCTGACCACAATTTTCACGCCAAGAGCAGGGTCAATTGGTCCTTCAGTTAGTTACATGCTTGGTATAGAGCTGACTAACACATCCATGGATCTTTAATGCAACTGACTCGACCTCCAATCAAGAATACCCACAAGTTGAAATGTGTCTTTCAGTTTACTGTCCCCTTTCCATCTTTGTCAGAAAACATTAATGTTGCCATCCCAGACATAATGAACTTGGGAAAAATATTTCAGAATTTAAATCAAAGTGTCAATAATAAAGGGCTCATAATCTTAGATGAATTTCCTCTTGGTAGATGTGGCAATATAGCAGGTCCAAATACTTTTACCAACTATGGTGATTATACACAGTTCTATCATAAGAAAGGCCATTCTATATCCTTGGACTATATATTCAACATACTCCCTTTTGAATGTTTGTGTTTTTAGCTACTGGTATGATTCCGGAGCACTAACAGTGCCATTAACTGATTATTTTCTTATCTAAAAGGAAAAAAAGGCAACTTTACAAAATGGGAAATTTCTAAGTAGTTCATGTATATGGTAGCAATATATCTCGCCATGGAAAGTAGCAAGTCCTGTATGACAAAGTATGAGAAATTCTATTTAGGATGGGAATCTTCAGAGAATAGTAAAGTTATTCTAATAATAACATATGCCATACATATGTTTGCTCAGAAGATAGCTTACAATGTAAAGACATCATACAAATCTAAGGTCTATAACACAACATCTCAACCATATTAAAAGTTCAGAATTTATGTATCTAGAACAGGCCAGGCGCGGTGGCTCAAGCCTGTAATCCCAGCACTTTGGAAGGCCAAGGTGGGAGGATCACTTGAGGCCAGAAGTTTGAGACTAGCCTGGGCAACACAGTGAAATCCTGTCTCTACCAAAAATTTAAAACTTAGCCAGGTATGTGGCGGGCACTGGCACTCCCAGCTACTTGGCAAGCTGGGGCAGGAAGATCACTTAAGCATTTAGGCACAGGAGTTCAAGGCTGCAGTGAGCTATGATCACACCACTGAACTTCAGCCTGGGTGACAGAGGGAGACGCTATCTCATTTAAAATTAAAAAAAAAAATCAGTCAAGAAAAACAGATGTAACAGTGAATACAGAGGGCAGAGGTGCTGTCATCTTTACCTTAGAGGTTCCTCTGGCTTTGCCCTACCCCTCACCCAAAGCGAAATGAAACCTCCTCTTTCTTCTTGTCAGAACCTTTATGTACATTTCTCTAACAGCACCTGCCTGGTATTACAGTTATTGGTTCATGGTGAACTCTCTCTCCACATTTTTATTTCCGGGGCCAAGCACCGTGCTAAAGATATAATCAGTGCTCTACTGAATTTAAAATTGTTAAAATTTTAAATTTTATATAGTTTATACTATGACCATCTAAAATCATTTAAAAGGGTGAGCACTGAAAACCCACGTTTCTATTTTAAATATCCAGTATAAACTAATATTTTTACTTTCGTATATTTAAGATGATTATTACACTTCAACTGAATTTTTTTATTAGTTCTGGAAATGAAAAGAAAGGCCAGGGAGATGAGGTAAACACTATGAGACACAGGTTCAGCCTTCAGATTCCCTTCAAAATTATAAGAAAAATACTACATCTACTCAAAGTTGTAAATTTGACATTAAGCCTTCATTCCTATAAACCAGCTTCAACCATCACTCCTAACCACACATACAAAAAAACAGAGGGGCGGGGATTATATTTGATGGTCAAAGAAAATAAACCACATACAATAAGCACTTTTCACTTTCTATAACCACTAAAAATTTGTTTATCAGTTTTGAGGAGACATCCTCGGTGACTTTAGAAAACACCTTCGCTTTTTTCCCCTGATTTGGGCTTGTTTGGGTTTTTGTTTGTTTGTTTGTTTTTTGTTTTTGTTTTTGTTTTTTTAAGGCAAGGTCTTGCCCAGGCTGGAGTGCAGTAGCGCAATCATGGCTCACTGTAGCCTCTACCTCCTGGGATCAAGTGATTCTCTCCCCTCAGCCTCCAGAGTAGCTGGGACTACAGGGGTGTGCCACAATACCTGGCTAATTTTGTTTTTGTTTTTTGTTTCTTTCTTTTTTGTAGACACGAGGTTTCCCCATGTTGCCCAGGCTGGTCTTGAACTCCTGGGCTCAATGGATCTGCCCACCTCAACCTCCCAAAGTTCTGGGATTACAGGTGTGAGCCACCACCCCCAGCCTGATTTTCTGGCTTATCATGAATAAAAATGTAAATGAGAAAAACATGTATGCTGAATGGTTTGTCTGAAAAGCTTTATCAATGAAAATTCTCAACTATACTGTACATGTAATATGAAAAGAAACAGGACTCACATTCATAATACTGGGTCCATCTAGAAAGCCACAACACTGGTCAAAAACAAACCCTTCCCATGGGAGATGAAAGCATAACGGGGCAAGTGCCATGCCACATGAAGAACCACTGATGATCTGAAACATACAATCTACAAAACAGACAACTGTGGGGTTAGAGTGGGTAACAACCAACTTCAAGTATTCACAAGATCATCTTACAGAGGAGGAATTATGTTTGTCCTGTGTAACTCCTGAGTGTACACACCAAAAGATATATGATGGGGAGATGCAAAGAAGCAACTGTGTGTGAGGAAAAACTATCAGAAATAATTGAAAAACAGAATGGACTGCCTTAAGAGGTAATAAATTCCTAATCTAGCAAAAACTAAGCAAAAACTAAGCAGATACTTGAGGATACAGAAGAAGAGATTATGTCATCATTAAAAGAAACCTCAGTGGTCTCTGAGAAACCTTTCAATTATTTTTCAATGCATGCAATGAATAAGCACTTACTGAATGCCCACTACATGCCAGCAACTGCTCTAGTGATTGAAGACACAAATGAGAATCAGACTCCACCCCGTACAAAAGCATACACTTGCTGACAAGATGTGTACAGTACCAGAAAGAGAACGGGACCATGTTGGACAAGTCGAGTTTGAAATGCAGTAAGACATCACAATATAAACACTGAGTAGGTAAAACAAATGAGCCTAAAGCTCAGACAAGGACAGTAGGACTATGTCACTGTAACTTGAAGAGTCAGTAATTTCTGGATAGCAATTACGTTTTGCAGAAAACTAGAACTAGAATTAACAGTTCCTGTGCCCTTGGTTCTAATACAATTTTTAGTCAATCAGTTAATGAGGTCATTGCAAAGACTATTCTTTTAGCTGACAATAAAAGAGGGTATAGTTTTTTAATCCGCTGAGTCCCCGCCCAGATTATTTCCCCATCTCCTACTCTACCCACCATTTTCCAGAACTTGGTGTAAACAGGCTTTGAAATTTTCTCCTCTGCATCTCTCGGTGGGCCCATTTTACTATATAGCTTACCAACAGCACTTGTTTAAGTATTCCTAAACACAATCACCTGGTCTGCCATCCTGTAACTATATATAATACTTATATCTACTTTAGTTTGTATTCACCCAACTTCTCATCCACCAAAAGAAAGGTAACTTTCTATTCTACTTAACATTTGAAAACTGTATTTCACAATTAAGTCAGATTTCCAAAATACTGGAATTTGTGTAAGTTTAAATTGCACAAGAGCTTGTGTTAATTTCAAACTAGTCAATTTGGACCAATCCTCATGCTGAGGACAGCTAGAAACACTGAAGAAACTATTTTAAATGTGTGACTGAAGACACTGAAGAGTTAACAAAAAGGTGAGACATTATGTGGCCAGGATCTGGGCAAAATCAAAGAAAATCATGAAGATAAACTGACATTTGAACTGCCTTTTTCCTGAGGGTTCTGCCACTTCAGAGAGGACAGCCAGCAGGCTGATGGGTACCTCTAACAGCCATCAGGGCCTAGGTGTGCAGAAAATGGGGTTGCAGCCATGCCAATGTGGGGGCCTGGAAGGAGAGGAAAGGGAGAAGCTATCCTAAGAGCCCAATGTACATTAGGTTGAAACCCAAAGAGATGTACTCTAAGAGTAAAAGGGTAACGCAGAAGTAAATGGGCCTTCAAAGTCCTGCTGCCCAGCTTCAAACTGTACTAACACAAGTAATACAGTTGAGATGATCCTAAACTGCTAATACCCCCAGCTACTTAGCAGAAGTTAACATAAACCCTCACTGGAAGAAGATCTCAAGTTATTACTACAATGATTCTGCTAATAAAATGTCCATGACATTATAAAAATAAATAACGAGGCTGAGTGTGGTGGCTCACGCCTGTAATCCCGGCACTTTGGGAGGCCAAGGTGGGTGGATCACCTGAGGTAAGAAGTTCAAGACTAGCATGGCCAGCACAGTGAAACACCATCTCTACTAAAAATACAAAAATTAGCCAGGCATGGTGGCACATGCCTGTAGTCCCAGCTACTTGGGAGGCTGAGGCATGAGGAGCATTTGAACCCAGGAGGCAGAGGTTGCAGTGAGCTGAGATCGGCCACTGCACTCCAGCCTGGGCGAAAGAGAGAAACTCCATCTCGAATAAATAAATAGCCAGCATAAAATGAGAGAAAAAAACATCAACAAAACCCAAGAGAAACAACAGGCAACAGAAACAGACCCAAAGGGGCTCCAATATTGGAACTATCAAAAACAAACTTTAAAATAACAATTTTAACAAAGTTCAAGGACTGAGATTGGTAAACTGTATCTGAAAAGAACCAGAGGGTCAAGTATTTTAAGTTTTGCCTCAAGTATTTTAGGTCTCTGCGACAACTATGTAAATTCTAGGTGCAGAGTTCTATATCCAGCAAACATATATTCGAAAGGAAGGTGAGGAGAAAAAAAAAGAAAACACTATCAGACAAATATAAAACATGAGATAAACTAATCACCCAAGGAACATATAAATCAAAATACAAAAGAATATTTGGGGGCAGAAGGAATTCTATCACAAATACCTCAAAGATTTAGAATAAATTAAAAGATGACCCCATGGCGTGGCTCAAGCCTGTAATCCCAGCACCTTGGGAGGCCAAGGTGGGTGGATCACTTGAAGTCAGGAGTTCGAGACCAGCCCTGCCAACATGGCAAAACCCCATGTCTACAAAAAATACAAAAATTAACCTGGTGTGCAGGCACATGCCTGTGGTCCCAGCTACTCAGAAGGCTGAGGCACAAGAACTGCTTGAGCCCAGGAGGTGGAGGATGCAGTGAGCCAAGATTGCACCACTGCACTCCACCCTGGGTGACACAGTGAGACTCCATCTCAAAAAAGAAAAATAGAAGAAATTAAAAGACAAATACATGGGTAAATGTAAATGAGTATTACCGGAAAAAACAATAGTCCCAGCTGCAGGGGTCCAAAATCTCCAAGATAAAAAGGGTGGGGAAAGGATGAAGAGGAGAGGGCAGAAGGAGGGAAGATGCGGGCAGTGGCCTTGTTGCCTTGCTCAGTCAGCCTCTGCTCCCCTGAGTGCTATGAACGTAACTGTTTTGTTCAGTAGAATATGTCCATTTTACTGAACTGTGGAAAAGACAAAAAGACAGTTCTTGGACAAACTGATAATCTTTCAGATAATGCTATGAGCCCTCACAAGAGTGTCAGTGGCTTGGAAAAATACCCCAAAGACATAGTGAATCATTATTTTTAAAAAATGCTGGCCGGGCGCGGTGGCTCATGCCTGTAATCCCAACACTCTGGGAGGCCGAGGCGGGCGGATCACAAGGTCAGGAGATAGAGACCATCCTGGCAAACACGGTGAAACCCAGTATCTACTAAAAATACAAAAAGAAATTAGCCGGGCATGGTGGTGGGCACCTGTAGTCCCAGCTACTCAGGAGGCTGAGGCAGAAGTATGGCGTGAACCCAGGAGGCGGAGCCTGCAGTGAGCCGAGATCGCGCCACTGCACTCCAGCCTGGGCGACAGAGCGAAACTCTGTCTCAAAACAAACAAACAAAAAAAATGCTATATCACCCATTCTCTTCGTGGCAAAGAAAACAATATTCTAGGCCTGGACACAGTGGCTCACGCCTATAATCCTAGCACTTTGGAAGGTGAAGGCAGGCGGATTGCAGGAGTTTGAGACCAGCCTGGGCAACATAGTGATACCCTGTCTCTGCTAAAACACAAAAAATTAGCCGGGCGTGGCAGCATGCATCTGTAATCCCAGCTACTCAGGAGGCTGAGACTGAGGAATCGCTTGAACCCGGGAGGTGGAGTTTGCAGTGAGCCGAGATCACGCCACTGTACTCCAGCCTGGGTGACAGAGCAAGACTCCATCTCCAAAAAAAAATTCTAAGAGGAAGCACAGGCATCAAAAAAATGTAAGTTGAAAAGTGATTCAGAAGTAGTAGAACTTGAATGTAAAATGAATAGACTTGTTTTACTTTTATATTTTCTTTTTATATATGCAGAAGCATAATATATTTTCAAACTACCTAAATGATGTGTAAAACAACTTTTTTTACATATAAAATAAAAATTCTAACAGGAAAACAACAACATTGAAGGCTTTAAACGTCTATAGGTTTGAAAGGTCGACAGAGTTAAATGCTTGATAACAATGGTGTAGTCACTGGGAGGGAAATAAGTGGGATTCAAGTGTTCAAGATCCTTGAATTGTCTGAAAGAGGGTAAAAGTACCACTTAATATGAAACATGGATAAGTCAAGGATAATGGTGTAATTGCTAGGGTAACCATTAAAACCAAAAAGGGTATATAACTTCAAAGCTAACAGGGTAACAGGAACTAAAATAAGAAAAGCTATGCAATAAAAGGCAAAAAAGGAAAGAACAAAGCACAGAAAAGACAGAAAGCTTTCTCTCCTTTTTTACACGTCCTCTTACAATACTCTGCTTTATATTACTTTTCTTTGTCTCTACTACTCACTTTAGATGCCTGTCTCTGTGTGTTCTTCCCAATATGTGGAACACATAAAAAATACATTCATTTATTCATTCGCCACAAATAGTAAGTGAAGCCTACTATGTGGGAGGATACTGCTGAAGAGGCTAAAGAAAGGAAAATGCACAAGGTTCTTGCTCTTAAGGAACTTACACTCAAGTGGGAGAGACTGACAATAAAGAAGGAAATAAATATACAAAGTACTTTTTAGGTAAGTGATCTATGAAGAAACGTAAGAGGGTAAGTGATGAGTGGCTGGTCAAGAAAAGGCAACTGAACCTACACCCAAATGTTAGCAAAGAGCCAGCAGAGACAGAGAAAGTCTAAGTCTAAGTATAAAGGCCCCTCAAGGCAGAAACATGCTTGGCAACTTCAAGGGACAGATAAGGCCAATAGAGTAGTGAGCAGTTAGTGAGTAGAGAGTGACAGGAAATGGGAGAAAAGTTTTGGGACGCAAATGAGGGATTCTATTTGGACCATATTAAGTTTGAGATATCTTCAGAAAACACAAACCAACATTTCAAATAAGCAATAAAATGCACAACTCTAGTGCCCAAATAAAAAAAATCAAGACTAGAGGTATACATTTGGTGATTAGTCACAGAGACACTTTTTAAAGCCATGATATTAATGGATACTACCCAACGAGGGGGTATGGATCAGAAATTACCTAACTACAACATTCAGCCAAACCCTGTCAGCCACCCATCTTCGTAAGCAGAAACATAGCCACACTCACTCATTTACACATTGCCTAAGGCTCTGTTTCACTAGAGGAACAGAGCTATCTGGCCTTTGTCAGAAAAGTTTACTAATCCCTGGTATAGGCAGACAAGGGATGGATCCCAGAGCCAAGCCCTGGGGTAGTTCAACATTTACAAGTTAGGTAGAGATGGTGGTAGAGGTAGTGAAGAAGCAGAAAATGAGACTACAAAGAGAGATATAATAAACAAACCAAAACAATACCAGGATACTATGGTGTCAGAGAAGCCATGAAAAAAGTATTTTAAGGACAAAGTGGGCAAAGGTATTGATCATTGACCACTTGATAACAGAGAATTTGGTAACATGAAGATATCTGGTAATGTGTTAACATATTTTCAGAGAACAGTGGGCTGTAAACCAGCTACAGGACGACAGGGGTAGGGACCTGATCTGCAACTTTGACAACTTTCATGATGTCAGCACTCCCAATTTCAAGCTATAAAGTCCTGGATCTCTAACAAGTGGTTCTCACGAGCCACCACAGCCATATGCCCCAGCTCCAGCACAGCACTGGTTCCAGCGGAGTGGCAGGCAAACGCCTGAGAAAGGACACATTAAGTGGTGAGGGAGTGAAGGTAGCACCCATGGAAGGGTTAAAAACAAAAGCCTGAGATTTTCCAGAAATAAACAAAACTAGTTAAATCTCCATATTAATGAGACAAAGCATCAAAACTTAAAATAATTGTAAAATGCATACTTAGTTCTTCATTAAATCCATGTGTAACAGAAGATTTTTAGCTTCTGTGAGCATTGCTTATACCTTTAAAACTATAGGTACATATTTTCTAGAATACGTTAATAGCTTCTTAAAATGGTAGGTCAGAGGGCTTTGATGATATATGTAAATATTTAGAACCATGTGTTTTAACTAACAATTTACCTATGTACGCTGTTATAAAACTTTAAGTAAATAACAATGAATCATAGATACAAAGGTGAATACAAAATGCAGAGATATTTAAATTACAGTGAAACAAAGAAATGTGTGTGTGTGTGCACGTGTGTGTGTTTAACACAGAATTTTTCTACTAAAGCTCACCCTTTAATAAATACCTATTGACAAGCTATCGTCCCAAAGAAATGCATGGGTGATCTAAATGTGAAAAGCACAGTCTGTGGAAGGCAGTACAATGAACCCCAAAGATGTCCACATCACAGTGCCCAGAGCCTGTGAATATGCTTCCTCACAGCACACAAAAGGGATTCTGCAGAGATGATTAAACTAAGGATCTTGCTCTTCTGCTGCCCCAGATTATCCCGGCAGACACAAAGTAATCACAAGGGTCCTTATAAGTGAAAGAGGGAAGAGTAGGGTCACAACCAGAGAGATTTCAGGGGACCCTAGCCAATGAGCACAAACGCCTGGACAAGCTGGAAAGGGCAAGGAAGTGGACTGAGCCCTAGAGCTCCAGAAGGAACCAACTCTGTTGACGCCTTGATTCCTACTGGTGTTAAAATCGTGAAACTGACTTCAGAATTCTGTCCTCCAGAACTATAACATAATAAACTTGTGTTGTTTAAAGCCTAAGTCTGTGGTCATCTGTTTCAGCAGCAGCAGGAAACTGATACACTGCCTTATGCCATCCTGTCAGTACCAATGAAGCATAGAGTCTTCACTTACTGTCAATTGAATGCAGAAAACAAATACCTGAAATAATTTAAATGGGATAATTTAAGAGACAGCAGCCATTCTAACAGGCAGCACCTCCCAGTAAAGACCAACTTCGTCTCTTCCAGTGCAGAATAGCCGCAGAAAAAAGTCAGTAACACGTATTAGGAAAGAAGGTAAGAATCCATCATAATTTCTGTACTCTTTTCATACCATAATCTAACAGAGGCTTGATCCAAGAACATAATGGGTAGGGAGCACAAATTAAGTGTCTGTATATTTTCATTTTTTTATTACAGGTATTATAGGTTCATTAAAAGTGATCAAAACATGTTTTAAAAAATATTTACTTTCCCAAAGTTTTTTCTCCTTTAAGAAAGCTATTCAGCATTATTCACAACGGCCAAGCAGTAGAAGCAACCCAAGGACCCAAGGATGAGCAGATAAAAACAGTGCTCCAATGAACAGACAAACAGTGCTCCAACGAACAAACAGTGCTCCAATGAACAAACAGTGCTCCAATGAACAAACAGTGCTTCAATGAACAAACAGTGCTCCAACGAACAGACAATGCTCCAATGAACAGACAAACAGTGCTCCAACGAACAAATACTGCTCCAACAAACAGACAAACAGTGCTCCAACGAACAAACAGTGCTCCAATGAACAAACAGTGCTCCAACGAACAGACAGTGCTCCAATGAACAGACAAACAGTGCTCCAATGAACAGTGCTCCAATGAACAGACAAACTGCTCCAACGAACAGATGGTGCTCCAATGAACAGACAAACAGTGCTCCAATGAACAAATAGTGCTCCAACAAAGAAACAGTGCTCCAATGAACAAACAGTGCTCCAATGAACAAACAGTGCTCCAATGAACAGACAAACAGTGCTCCAACGGACAAACAGTGCTCCAACGAACAAACAGTGCTCCAACAAACAAACAGTGCTCCAATGAACAAACAGTGCTCCAACGAACAAACAATGCTCCAATGAACAAACAGTGCTCCAACGAACAGACATATTTCAAGAGAAGACGTACATGCAGCCAACAAGCATATTAAAAAAAAGCTCAGTATCACTGATCATTAGAGAAATGAAAATAAAAACCACAATGAGATTCCATCTCACATCAGTCAAATAACTGTATTAAACAGTCAAAAAATAACAGATGCTGGGGAGGTTGCAGAGAAAAAGGAACACTTATACACTGTTGGTGGGAGTGTAAATTAGTTCAACCATTGTGGAAAGCAGTGTGGCAATTCCTCAAAGAGCTAAAATCAGCACTACCCCCCAGCAATCCCATCACTAGGTATATACCCAGAGGACTATAAACCACTCTACCATAAAGACACATGCCCTCAAATGTTCATTGCAGCACCATTCACAATAACAAAGACATGGAATCAACCTAGATGCCCATGGGTGACAGACTGGATAAAGAAAATGTGTACATCTACACCAGAATTTTTCTACTAAAGCTAACCCTTTAATAAATACATACTGACAAGCTATGGCCCCAAAGAAATGCATGGGTGATCTAAATGTGACAAGCACGCTGTCTGTGGGAGGCAGTACAATGAACCCCCAAAGGTGTCCACATCACAGTGCCCAGATCCAGCACTGGGCACTGTGCTGGATATGCTTTCTCACAGCACACAAAAGGGATTTTGTGGCATACTATGCAGCAATAAAAAAGAATGAGATCATGTATGTCCTTTGTGGGAACATGGATGGAGCTGGAGGCTATTATCCTTAGCAAACTAACGCAGCAGGAACAGAAAACCCAATGCTGCATGTTCTCACTTATAAGTGAAAGCTAAATGATGAGAACTCAGGAACACAGAAAAAGGAACAGAAGACACTGGGGGCCTACCTGAGGGTGGAGGGTGGGAGGAGGGAGAGGAACAGAAAAAATACTACTGTTGGGTACTAGGTTTAATACCAGAGTGATAATATGTACAACAAACCCCCGTGACATGAGTTTAACTATATAAGAAACCTTCACATGTACCCCGTAACCTAAAAGTTAAAAAAATAAAAATAACTTACCTGTAATGGCCAAAAAAAAAAAGCAGTGGTCTATCCGTACAACAGAATATTATTCCGCCTTAAAAAGAAAAGAAATTCTGACACACAGACCAACCTTAAAGAGATCCCATTAAGTGAAATACACCAGTCACAAAAGTACAAATACTGTATGGCTCCACTTCCATGAGGCACCTAGAATAGTCAAATGTATGGAGAAAGAAAACAGAGAACAGTGACTGCCAGTGTCTGTGGGGAGGTGAGGACGGGCACTCAGGGCTTATCGGGTACAGAGTTTCAGTTGTTCAAGGTAAAAAGAGCTCTGGAGATGGACAGTGGTGATGACTGCACAATAACGGGAACGTACTTAGTGCCACTGCACACTTAAAAACGGTCAAGATGGGCAGACTGTGGTGGCTCATGCTTGTAATCCCAGCAATTTGGGAAGCAGAAATGAAAGGACCGCTTAAGCCCAGGAGTCTGAGACCAGCCTGCTCAACATAGCAAAACCCTATCTCTATGAAAAATTTAAAAATTAGCTGGATGTGGTGGCACGTGCCTATAGTCCCAGCTCCTTAGGAGGCTGAGGCAGGCAGATCGCTTGAACCCAGGAGTTAAAGGCTGCAGTGAGCTATGATCATGCCCCTGTGCTCCAGCCTAAGCAACACACACAGATTCTGTCTCAAAAATAAAACATGGTGAAGATGATAAATTTTATGTTATACATCTTTTACCATAATTAAATATATTTAAAAACCCTCTATTTCCTTATCCTAAGTCACAGCAGAATCATAACAGGACTCAATAATTATTTTTTGGAATAGTTTTTTATTCCTTAGAGACATAAACTTCTACTTAGAAGAACCATGTATTCACTAGTCTTAAAAGCTGTGAATTTTTGTTCTTTTCAAGCAGTTGCTTATTCAAATCATATCATCCATGCAGATTCATCCCAAGCCTATCCTAATGAGTGCTGGAGATGGGATCTAACCTAGGATCTTTCAGACATCCAATTTTGTGCTCTTATTTATATGCTACATTAAATCATCTAACTTCCACCAATTTTTTAAGAAAATAATGATGTGATTCTTTAAACTAAATAAACATGTTAGATATAAGTCCAAGAGCATCCTGGTCTTAACTGGGGTTATAAAAACACAGAACCCTAGAATCTTTGTGTTGGAAAAAATCTTAATGTCATCCAGTCCAACTGTCAGGAACTCCCTCAAAAATATTCCCCAATGCCTGGCACGGTGATCAGACTCTGGTGATGGGAACATGTTACTTGGTTCCTATCACTGTAGTCCTGGGACAGAATAAAGACTACATGTCAGACTACAGAGAACATCAGAAATTAGGCTGTGGGAGAAGATCCCACTAAGCCTGAAGCTATCGCTCTCTCACAGAACGGGCTCTCCTCAGAGAGGGTTGAGGAAAAAGGACAGGGAATCTACGGGTTTTGTCAATCAAATTATCTAAAAACTGTGTTTGAGCCTCAAAAAAGAGAAGAATTCTAATTTGCACAATTCTTTAGATGTTTTTCAATTATTTTTGTAACAACTTTACTTCTTTTTTTCCCCACAAGGAGCGTTCTGAAAATTCTACTCTAACCAGGCTAATCTGAGAGGACTAAGAACAGAGATGCAGTTCGTCCAGGTCCGGGTCAGCACTTCACAGAGACGAGCACGTGCCACAGGCCAGGCACACAAGCTGCAGGCTCAGGTGGAGGAGGTGGAGAGCCAGAGAAACCCAGCAACACTGAGGCATCATTGTCCATCCCCTGGTCAATAACTAACTTCCAAGTAGTTACTAAGTACCAGGCATATGATGAAACAGCAAACAAAACAACAAATGGTCTCTACACTGGATGCCTCCATAAGGAGAGCCTGAGAGAAAGGCAAACAGCATGACCGGGAACGCTACCCTAAGAATGGAGGTGGGGGGGTGGGGGAGTGCCCTCCCACCACCGCTGGTAGTGGATCCATAGGACCACTGAGGAAGAAATGAAGGAGGGAGAGGAAAGCAGGAAGGAGAGAGGAGCAGCCCTTCTCCATGGGGTCCTACCCCATATGCAGGGAAGGCCCCATGGGACACCGAGTCCTCTGACCAGGCTTTCTGTCTACACTGGCACACGGCTGACTAAAGCCAATGAGAAACCTGTAGGCACGAGCATAAGAGCAAAGGATGTGAAGACTTACAGGTGAGATCTGCCTTCCTGGAGCTCAGAGGTCAGTGAGAACTGCGGATGAGGACGCCAACCACCTGAGTCAAGGGTTCAGGAAGTAGGAAAGACAACAGAGAGACAGTGAATACGGGGCTCCTCACGAGGCAGCTCCAGTGTGCCTGTGTAGAGGGGACGTGTGCTCCTGGAACAAGCATGGAATAAGATAATGGCAAGTGGAGCTAAGCACACCAGAACATGACATGCACGAGAACACGACTTAGGTTTTTTTTAATGATGTATCCCAAACACGTCAAACACTCAGAACTAAAATGAATGGATAATGATACATACTAGCCCAACACAGAAACACCTAAGTTCTATGAAACTGAAAATACATCAAGAATCTTCAGCAAAGCCCTCAAAAACATACTTCACATGCAGAGAAATCAACATGAAAAAAGTCATTAACAATGTATAAAAGATACAATATTCACGCATGACATTGTCTACTTCTACCGTAAATCTCATCCATTCTAAGTCTATAATAAGTGCTAGGTGCTTAAAATGTGCTAAACAAACACCAGTTTATTAAAAACAAGGAAATTACATTTGGGAGCAGTAAGAAAAACGGTCTCGACAAAGCAGAAAAGCCATTTTGGAAATTCTGAGTATAAATACAGATGTAGAAACTAACTGAACACTGGGTTATGCACGCAAACTTTAAAGGCTGTAGAGACGTAACTGTGATTAACAGAACAATTCGTTAGGTATAAACTTCAAGAAAATACAAATTATTTATTTTTTAGTACAAGCTGAGTATCCCTTCAGATTTCATGTTTTCCAGTTTCGGAATATTTGTACTTACATATTAAGATATCTTGGTATCTTGGAAATAGGACCCAAGCCTAAACAGGAAATTCACTTATGTTTCACATATACCTATACACATATCCAGAAGCTAACTTTATACATTATGTAAAGTAAATTTGGGCACGAAACAAAGTTTGGATGGTGTCTGGACCGCAACCAGTCCCACGAAGTTAGGTGGAAAATGTTCCCCGTATGGTGTCATATTGGCACTCAGAAACCTTCGGATTTTGGAGCATTTCGGACTTCAGGTTCTTGGGTTAGGGATGCTCAACCCATACGGATGAACTGGTCAGCTCCAAAGTACAGGAAGGAACACAGATGCTAACTGCAAGGAACAAGGTAAGCACTCTCCCTAAACTCTGCTTCAGTGAATTTCTCAAAGTAAACAAAATTGTAAAAAATAACACATTCAATGTAAAAAAAAAATCTTTCTTTCAGTTTAAAGCACTTAAACCATGATTTGTTTCTATCAAAAACAAAGTAACTCCTTAAAACTGAAAATGGCCCCTTCGGATGTATGTGTACTACAATCCTTTCTCACTACCCTTTGTAACTATGGAAGCCTGTATGTCCCGTGTACATGGCCTATTACCACAGTTCATAAAAGGGTTTGATCACACCTTGTCAAGACGACCTCAGATGGGGAGACCAATGGGCTTTACAATTGGAGTAGAATCCCAGCCTCAATGAGCTACAAGCACACTTGGTCATGTCGCTTATCCTAAGTAAGTCTGAGTTTCCATTCTTCTAATCTAGAGATAGTAGTGCCCACCGTATGCAGCTGCTGTGAGGATTAAGTGCAGTAACACATATAAGAGATGAGTATGCAACCTGACATCAGAAATGCTCAGTAAAAGCAACAGCTGCTGCTGTCATTGTTATCGTAAACTGTCTATCATTAAAAGCACTGTACCTGGGACTGTACCTGTGACTATGATTTTCATTTTGTTATTAAAGCTATATGTACTATTGGAAACTGGAGGCCAATTTAAAATTGGCAGAATATTTTAGACTTACTGTAACGCACAAATGAAAAGCACTTTAATTTCTGCAGTCAAAGATCGGTATGGCAAAAGCACAGTTTGAGTGACCACCAACAGTCAGCACACTGGACTCCAAGCACTGGAAACAGACGAGGAGCAGAGGCAGCGACCCCAGCACACAGGCAGGCAGGTGGAGAAGGGCGTGACGAGAGCTGGACACAGGTAAAGGGAGCAGAAACAGTTCAAGACACTTGAACTTGTGAGGCATCAACAGATCATCAAGTGACAAGATGTGATGGACAAAGTAGAGAAAGTAGGAAAGACTGAGACAACTGAGACACAGCTGCCCACCAAAGCAGAAAGCAGAACGCTGGGGAAAATATGAAGGCGGGGTGGACAACTGCCTCAACTCAGTCTGAAGCGAAACGAGACTCACATAGAAATATTCTGTAAGTGACCAAAAACATGACCTCTACACAGCTCAGTGTGTTGGGAAACAGGATTCCAACATATAATTTAGCATCTTTATGAAGCCAGTTCCCAGATTTATGATATGTAATTCACAAGGAAACCCAACATTCAGAAACTGCATTTCACACCTGAGCCTCAATGCCCAGACTTCTGACCTACAGAACTGGGTGCGTGGTAAGCTGTCAGCTTGTGGGAGTTTGTTACCCAGCAAGAGCTAACTAATTAACACACCCGCCAAATTATCAACCCACTAGGAAGGGACAATGAAGGCATTTCCAGACACACTCAGTCTCAAGGTGCTTACTTCCTGTGTGCCTTTTCTGAACTCACTGAAGGATAGTTCCATCCAAAGGAGGTAAACCAAGGATCAAAACAAACCAGAGCGGGAGGATACAGGAGACAGGAGCCCCAGACACAGAAGGCAACTGGGCTCCATGGAGGCAGTGTGATAAGCAAGGGAAGGAATAAGGCTGTCGTCACCACAAGTCCCACGTGGCTCTCTCTTCCTCTCTACCCAAACACAGAGTGCCCAGGAACCTCGGGCCCACACACTTCTCTGTCCCCGGCCTGTCTGGACGCCTACATCCTGCCCTCCCCTCCACTGGCTGCTGCCCGTAGAAGCTCAAGACATTCACCTGACCCACAGAAATGTCCCGCTCCTACCTAATCTGCAAGCTGATGGTAGCCAATGGTGAGTCTGAAAACGAGGCACACAGGGCACACAGAGCGCCCTCACCCTCCAACTATGCTTCTGCAGGGCGTGCACACAGCAGTCTGGCTGATGCTCCCACTGCACCACGTCACCACGCACCTTCGGATCCTGTTCCGGGACTTGTCTGAGCTGGCTTCCATTCTCAGTCAAGCCGGGGCCAGCTCACCACCAGGGCTGTTCAAGGTACTTCCTCCTGGGAGCCTTCATCTAACGGTGGTGATGTTGCCCTCTCTTTAAATATTATGTATGTGCTTGCTACTCAGATTCTCAAAACTAAATACCATAATTTACAAATATATACCTAGATAGTTAGCCTGAGAAGAAAACCAAGTGAATGATTAATACATAAGAAGTCACACAGTGGTTACAGGTGAGAAGAAAAAGAAAGGTGAGTCTGGGTGGCAGCATGTGGGGGCTTCCAAGGCGTAGAACGGCGCACTTCCTGAAGTGCATGGTGGGTACAGGTGTCAGTTTATTTTTCTCTAAGCAGTACACAGTTTGCTTATGCATCATATATCACAATAAAAAATTCAAAATTGACATTACATTAACAAGATGGCAGGGACTATAAGGTGCCTACCAATTTTATTCTCCCCTTCCTTTCTAGTAACTGAAACTTGCACAATGTGACCAGCCAAAACACGTATTTCTCATCACCACTGTAACGTGTACTCGGCTCTGCTCAATGAACTGTAATCCACAGTATTGTATGGGACTCTCAGATGGGCTCTTTTAAGGGAGGAAGGTGACCGCTTCCCTCCCCCACCACCATGCTCTCAGCCAAGGACACAGATACAATAGCTGGTTCCCCAGCAGCTACCTTGGACCATGAGATAATGTGGAAAGTGAAGGCCCTGCTCTGAGGGCAGTGGGGCAGAAAGATGGCTAATGATCTCTAATAACACTAAGAAGCACCAGACCAACTCTGAGTAACTCCAGAATTCTTTTATGGGAGCTAGAAATAAATGTACACTAAAGCCACTTTACATCAGTATTTCTGCTTTGTGTAGCCAAACTAACACTAACAGAGGAAAAACTTAAAAATACAATAGGCAGAAAAAAAACAAATTTACTGTTCACTATTTGCTTAGCAAAGTGCTAAATAATTCAAATCCTTTAATGATTTACTCCTTGAACAATCTCCTTATTGCGGGGGAGAAAACAGAGGTGAAACCTGGTGAAATAAAGTGGCTGGGATCTTATAATTACATGAAATTGGCAGAACCTGAACTCAAGCCTAGGCTCAATAAAACCAAGGTCTCCTGATCTTTCTACACTAAAATTGAAATTTAGCACTCAATCAACCAGGCTCCTTTCTGTGAACAGGGCATGATCTTGTCTATTCCTACTGCCTGGTGCTAATGAGCAGCAACACACAGATACGTAACGCCAAAAACAGATGCATTAGGATTCTATGCTATAAGAGAGGGTAAGAAATGCAGAAAGTAAAAAAAAAAAAAAGAAGAGAGAGACAGAGAGAGAGCTGGAGGGACAGCAGAAGGTGAAAAAGCAATCACCAATACCAGGATTTTTAAGGTCATTTCTTCAACTTATTAAGCACTATTTTAGAAATCAGCCACTGGATTTAAAGTCACTTTTTTAAAGTGACTAAAATACTTCATGTGTGAAGTGGTTTGGGCATATAAAAATGTCCTTTCTTTTTTTCTCTTTTTTGTTTTTTTTTTTGAGATGGAGTCTCACTCCGTCGCCCAGGCTGGAGTGCAGTGGCACAATCTCGGCTCACTGCAACCTCCACCTCCCTGGTTCAAGTGATTCCCCTGCCTCAGCCTCCCTAGTAGCTGGGACTACAGGCACCTGCCACCACGGCTAATGTTTTATTTTCGGTATAGATGGGGTTTCACCATGTTGGCCAGGCTGGCCTCAAGCTCCTGACCTCAGGTGACCCACTCGCCTCGGCCTCCCGAAATGCTGAGATTATAGGCATGAGCCACCACGCCCAGCCAAAAATGTCCTTTCTTTTAAGAGACTGTGGTGATAGCTGTCATTGGTTAAATGGTATTCACTGGACAGACGCAGTGTATAGCCTGCTGCAGGCCCCGAAGCTGGTCTTCTCACACACTACTTGGCCATGCAATTCCCAGATCTGGGAGTGGCGAGCTGCACCTGGCCAGCTTGTCTTCCTGCACTTCTTGCTAACTGCTTCTAATCTGGCCTCTGCACAAACATTTCCAGTTATAGTTTGTGGCACAGCATCTTATGGTTCAAAAGTTCCTGCTATGTGGAACTGCAGGCATCAGCGTCTCTCTACCTTCCAGGTTCAGGCCATAGTTTGGTCATCTGGAAATTTACATTTCCTTCTTGCCTATGACAGGCCTTTAAAGTCTCAAAGATGCAATGACGGTTTCTACCTCTGTTTGTCTAACCCCCGCGGGCCTCTCTAAAATCTCTCAATAGATCTTCACCTGATGTGAGTTCTTCCAGCATCTTGTCACCTTCTTGGTATGGTCTCTAATTAGCTGAAGTTCTTATGACATTCCAAGAATTGGCTGAATTATTTTAGGCATTATCTGAACAGAGCAAAATGCAGCAGGCCTTTAAACTCCTGAAATATTATCCTAAATGCGCAGTTTGTTATCACAAAATTTCCCAGTTCCCCACACGTAATATGTGGTGTCGAGCCAGGACCTGCGTTCTATTCTTAATTGATGTTCTAAGTTGAAATGCAGGACCTTACGTTTACTCTTTCCTTAGTTTCGGCCCCAAATTTTTCTAAAAATAATTTTAAATCACAATGGTCATCTACTCTATGATATATCCCTCCCAGGTTTCTGTCATTAAAAATGTGATAAACTTGCTTTTTATGTCCTTATCCCAGACATTGATAATACTTTTACTAAAAATGAACTACTGTAGGTAACTTTCAATACAGAAACATTATTTGGTTTTAGATGTGGTACATATAAATAAGAGCTACCCGGGGACAAGCATCTAAAATGGACGTTCCCAAGCACAATGCCCTTATGCCTTTATAAGGTCCCCCATTCATTGTAACTTAAGTAAAAACTAGATTGTTTTTACTTAAAAAAACTAGATTGCTTTCTAGAGGTTAAAATGGTTGCTTTCCTGGGCACAGGTGATACCAAAAAATGCTCTCCCCAAACACAAGCTTCCACCTTGTGTATCTCAATATCTGTATATGCAGAGCTTCTGTCTGCCTTCTACAAACAATACAAGAATGTAGATGTTACAGAAATACAGTTGCAATTCACCTGGCAGTTTGATGCAGCGTACTCACACATGACAACACATTGATTTTACTTCTACCTCCATGCAGACATCTATGTAAAGAAATCCATTAGGCAGACAGTTCTCATCTCTATTGACTGACAGAGTGACAATTGAATACTTTTCACCTTCTAAAGTGACTGACAGTTAGACACTTAAACAAGCCTTCAAGTTGCAATAATAGTATGAAACACTTTCAATTATCTGAATCAAACAAATCCATGATCCTACTGGTTGAATGCATTTTTCTGTCTGCTGCTATGCCTGGCTTGGTTTACACTATTATTTGGATAATTTTGTTCCTATTACAAGAGTGTTTTTCTGAAAGAGTAAACTCACTTTATATGTGATGATTTATTTTTAAAATGTTAGGGGTTTCTATAAACATTTAAAACATGGGTAAATATACAGCCTAGCTAAAACCTACTTATTTCTCCTCATGCTTATGAACTTTTTTCAAGCCTAATGTTGTATTTTTAAAGCATTTCACATGGCAATCGGCTCTTGCACTCCAACATCCATTTTATATAAAGATTTCATGAATGTAAGTGATAGTATAATCATAACAGAGGGATTAAAATGCAAAATCACTTATAGTATTTTGTCTACTTATTTTATATTCCTAGTCTTATGGATCATATCACTCTACTAGAAAGTCAGAGTACAATTTAACAAGTTAAAGCCCTTTCTGAGTTACCATTTAAATGTTCATATTCATTAACAACAACAAAATCCTATGTGAGAAGCATGCAGCAAACAGAAAAGGTTTCACAGAATCGGTGAATGAATAGGGTCCAGGAAAAATAAATATACCTCACAAAAATGCAAAGACTCAATGGCATAATGCTTTGCTGCATTCCAGTTGATCATACTAAAAAAAAAAAAAAAAAAATCCCACCTTTATGATTTAAGCACAGACACCGCATGGCAGGCACTCAGCTAGATCAGAGTGCACGCGAATGTCCCACAACTGAGTAGATAGAAGAAATGCAAGAGGCAGGGCCCATCAAGAACTACTTCAAACAAATACGGCCACAAAAAGGGGGCTGGCCTTTTACATTAAACAGCTATATCAAAATGGCCGCAGCACTCTCAGCCAAATTTAGCATGAGGAGTAAAAAGATCTAAAAATAAAACATGTTTTCACACATTTTCCCTAGGCATATAGCTTAGTAGCTCTGAATATTCAGTAAACTTTTCTCTAAAATAGTTTTTGTTTTATTTAAAATGGAGGCAGGTGACAAAGAAACTATAAAATAATCTCATCTTTTCAAGTTACTCCAACTTTTCAAATAAGGAGCAACTGCCGTTTAGCCTAAAAAATTGTGCTTTTGAGAAATGCAGTTAACTTGGAAATGTGGAAACACTTAGAATTTAAACAGATATCATTAATAAATATAAAAATTATATTTCTCATTAAAATCACATTTGGCATTTCTACTAAAATATGAAAACAAAGTAATAAATTTTTTAATGATTTGTATGTGATTAAATATAAAAGAGAAATAACATATATATAAAATGCATATAAATGTATTATATATATAATCATTTTATTGTTCAGGGACTTGGCCTTTCTTCTTAAAGTCAGGTTACTAAGCTTACACCCTTTTAGAAGTCAATACTATTTGAAGGTGCCAATACAGAATTTACTGTGTGCACAACATAAAATGACTCTGTGCAAAGAGACTATTGCAGGCTATACAGCACATTGATTTTTTGAAAAGGAATGCTGCCTGTATTTAACCTAACAGTGTAACCCTGTTGTACTACATGGAAAGGGATCATGCATATTGATTTCTTTATTACAATTCTTCTTGTGATCAGTAAACATTCACAAAATACTCTTATCTCAAAGAAAATCGTTTTGTAAAAAATTCAGTACGTAGATACTGGATTTTCAGGTGAATTCTATGACATCTGCTGTTAATAGATAATAGCATGAGGTGGTGAGACAGCTTGTTTCTTAACTTTCAGTTGCCTTTTTTCAGTCTCCTAAAATAATGTGCATTACTGGTAAATCTGAAAGAATTATCAGCTCCACCAGATTAATTTTTAAAAATGAAGTTCTTTAAACAGCTTTATTATTTTAATATTTCAAATTAAAATAGGTAAAGAAAGATTCATTGCCCTTTCAAAATAACTTCTTAAAATAATTTTTCCCAGTGTGTCTATAATCTCCCCTAATAACATTTTAGGAGTCATTGCTTGCTATTTCTAAAAGAATACATGCAAACTTATATGCTGTGCTTTTGTGTATCTACAATGATGAACTTAAAACATAGGAAAGGGACATGAATTTTATATTGCTTTCTTTGGAGACAATTAAACTTCTAAGTCTGCTAACGTGTAGTTTCTAGAATCGATGTAAGCAATTAAAAAACTGCAACAAAAATGTTTTGTGAGGCATAATTACTATAAGGTCACTAGATATTACTTGGAGTCAGTTTAGTTTATCACATTACGACATGACAGGACGTGAGGCAAAAATTATAAATTCCTTCCCTAAATCTGTCCTTTTCTGATCTAGATGGATGAAGAATAATTAACTCTTAATTATTCAGATGACTTCAAGGCAGTTTTAGGATTCAGTAAAGATTGCAGTCATTTTAACCAAGAAAAGCAGTCTCCCATCATTTATCAAATCTTGCAACTTGACCAATGATGAATAAAAAAAATCTATGTTTACCCACAGCCCTAACTGCTACCTTAGAGGTTGTTAAGCAACAAATTTCCTTTAAACTCTACCATATGCAAATCATCAGATGCAATTTGCATTTTAAAGTATTTAACTCTACATATTTATTGGATTTTGAGGCCATGCTGATCATTGATTTATGTGCTTCTGGCAATCATATTTCCATATTTGTATGATTTTGATGACAGTAATAATTCAAATATGCAGAAAGTTGTTCTTTGAACAATATCTTTAATTACGTCCTCAAAGCATCATTGTTTTGCCTGGTGTCCTGACAAAAAGGGTTTGAAATAAGAAATGGCACAATAATCCAAAATGCATAGAAATATATTTGTCATTTTCTGTATACTACCAAATGCACAGAAGTGACTTTTCACGTTAACCAATCCTTAACCTTAAAAAGGCTACAAAGCCCAGACAACTTGTACCTAAATACTTTTATTAATACTGACACACTTTCACGACAAATTCAATCACAGCTCATAACATTTCTGTTCAAAATGCAAAACCTGCCCCATTTACTTTGCCGCTAACTCAAAAAGTTTTGCTGCCGTGTCTTTTTATTGAAGTTGTCACAAATTATGTGCTTTCTTATGAAAGCTATCAAGAAATATAATCATTAAAAGATTCACAAATGTTTTATCTATTTGTTTCTCAAGCACAACCACAGACCATAGCTCCAGTAATCACTGTCAGGGTAATTTTAAGATGATTTTACCATTCAATTATATAAACAAACTTCTTAGAATATTCAGATATATACAAATTTAGCCATGAATTTTAGCTAAGTAAAACTGAAGTCAAAGGTCAATTTCAAAATTAAATTAAACATAAATGTATCTTTTTTACCTCATAATTGTTTTCAATTTCATAAATAGATATATTTTATATGCATAGATTCTGTAATCACTAGCATCCTACATGGTGTTCAACCAGCTCTACATAGGTAAAGCATTTTTAATTAAAATGAAATGGATTTATCTCATCAAACACAAAAGAATTTTCAAAGATAAAAATGAAATCATCAAAATCCAATCTTTGAAAAATAAAAATCTAAACCACAATGATATATTTACGTATTATGAAATCAGAAAGCAAGCCCAAAACAAACCAGTATTAAGTTCTCTATCTAGTTCATCTATTTCAAAAAATCCATGAGCTTTAAATACCCAGAGAATGTAAATCTGTGGAAGAATACCAATGTCCACTCACATTTCCCTAGATGGAATATAAAAAAAGTGAAAACATACCATGTGTATACAACAGATTTTAATTACACAATCTGAAGAATATATATATATATATATCATGTTTTAAATTCCTTCAGAGATTTACATTGACAGTTTAGAGAAAGCTAAAATACATATTTACAGATATTTAAGCCAAAGTTAGTGACTATCATAGTTGAATAAATGTCTACGTGGTTTTATGAGAACACTCCAAGCAAAAAATCACATAACATCAACCCAAGTCAGACACTCCTAAATATATTTTAATTAGGAAGAAACAATTCAGGAATATCCCCAGTCTTAGAGTTATTCTAATTAAAACAAAAGTAGGTTGAAACAGTTTGTAAAGAATTATTTTATGGTTATTTTTAGATACATCATTTCTAGTAATCATATCGAACATTTTACACATCACAGTTTTTCTTTATTTTAAACCCAACCCAGTATTCATCTAGGTAGTCACACTCCCTCTAAGAGTTCTTAACTCATTAAAACTGTAAAATTTTCCATCCTATATCTATGTAAATAGTAGTTAGGAAAATATATGATATCTACTGAACAACTTTAAAAAATAAAGACGAAGGCCAGGCGCAGTGGCACACACCTGTAATCCCACACTTTGGGAGACCGAGGTGGGCAGATCACGAGGTCAGGAGTTCAAGACCAGCCTGGCCAACATGGTGAAACCCTGTCTCTACTAAAAGTACAAAAATTAGCTGGGCATGGTGGCGCATTCCTGTAATCCCAACTGCTCGGGAGGCTGAGGCAGGAGAATTGCTTGAACAAGAACCCGGGAGGCAGAGGTTGCAATGAGCTGAGATCATGCCACTGCACTCCAGCCTGGGCTACAGAGCGAGGCTCCATCTCAATAAATAAATAAATAAATAGATAGATAAATAAATAAATAAAGACAACTGCTGCTTCTATTGTAGTGATGTTCAATTGGAGAAGGATGTAAGATAGCAATAATATTTTCAGTTCCACATAAAGAAGAAGAGAAGGGAAAGGGAGAGGAAGAAAGGGGGAAAGGAGGGAAAGGAAAGAGGGGGAAATGGAAAGAGAAAAAAGAAAGGAGGGAGAAGAAGAAGAAGAAAGGAAAAGGAGAAGTAGAGAGCAAGAGGCTGAGAAGACAGGGAGGAAGGAGAGGATGGGGAGGAATTCTAGGGACACTCCCTGACTCCCCCTCGTGGTCACGCAAGCAGCAGCACTGCAGACCTCCCAGGGTGGACGACAGTATTTGATGGAACATGGAACAAGTACAGTGTAAACACTGCTGCTGCAGTGGGGTATAAGTGATTCAGACAATGCCGAGGAAAGAAAGCCAGGAACCAAGGTAGAGGTGAACACTTTACAGCCAGTTAGTTCTCTCTCAGCTCTCATCTGTATAGTTAAGCATACACCATCGCAAAGATCAATGAGGTAGGAGAGCCCATCCATTAACACCTGTACACAACAGCAGGGCTAGAGGAGACAAATGGTTAAGTAACTAGGTTTATCGCATCAAATCTCATGCTCAAAGCAGTTTCCCTTTTCACTCTCTCTTTTTTTCCCTACACAATAATGCAAGTGGACAAACAGAAAATGACACAAATATATGTGTATTATGCCATTAATCTGTTTTTAAGAAAGATGAGTCAGAAAATCCAGCAGTGAAATCACCTGATTTTAAATCTATTTAAGACTCCTGTGTAAATTATACATACTATACAAAATTTTCCTTCCACTATCATTTTTTCATAATTATACAAAAAATATTTCAAGAAATTACTCTCAATTTTAGTTTCCACGGGCTTGAACTAAATCAAGAAAACTGTGCCTTCCATTGTAGATACAAACAACTATGGAAAAATAATATGTAAGCAAACAGGAAGACTACACAGACACTTATTAAAAAAAAAAACTAGTTCAACGCTTGGAATTACTTTATATTAGTAAAATAAAAACACACCTACAAACTCAATAGGGAGAAAAATAACTAAAATGTTCATTCAAAGGAAGTATATCATTTAAATCAAACCTCAACACAGTAATAAGCAATACAGGAAAACAACATGGCATTTATTCATAAAACTTAAATTATTAAATTCATCTAAAAGGATATGTTAAATACATTAAGTGATAGGATTTTTTAATCTGCCTGATTACATAAATATCAAAGTATAAAAATCCTATTCTTGGTAAATAATCTATACATTACTCAACAATCTTCCTCACTCAGCTACATTTGATCCTACTTCTCTGCTTCCCTTTATGTGGTTCATTAGGTGCTACAGGGACTCATTACTGTGGATCTCCTGCCCTGTCCCTTAATTGCCCTCTAGGCACTATTCTTGTAATCACTGAACTGTTCTTAGCTTGGCCAGGTGCTCCCTAGGGCATCTCATACATCTCCATGGTTTAGGAATCAAAGTATACAATCAGTATGTCCAGGTTCGTGACGCCAGAGGGGACAGGACTAATATTGTTTGCATTATTAAAATCTGTGCTCCTTGATCCTTTTGTAAACTTACATTGCACAGTCTCAGGGTGGGGTCAAATATCCTTTGTCCTTTAAGGTCTTCAACAAAAAAAAGGATTCTCTTTTAATGTGTATAAATGTATGTATGTATATATGTTGTGAACACTAACATATACCCCCAAAAAATGAACTGCACACCAAAAAAATCCCTCACATTAATGTGTGTCTTAGAAAAATAAATCAGTTATTTTTATGTAAAGTAACCTAACTAAAGTTTTGAATTGTAAGTCCTTTGATTCACAAAGATGCATCCGAATATTTCAACTATCCTTTAACAAATGTGTGAGTAAAATTTCTTTTAATTAGTTACAATTGCGGCCCATTTCTTAATCTGCCTCTATTATAATGATAAATATATACAGAAGCAGCGATAAAAAAATACAAAAACAATTCGTCTTAAAGAAATTATAAAATTTATATATAAATTCTAAATATAAAATTCTCCTAGAATCTTAGCATTGTTTTTATAATTTATATAGTTGAGCAAAAATGCTTATTAATAATAAAATAAGCAGTTGTAGCCAGCCATATAAATTGGCAGTTGATTTTAAAAGGATCTAATATTGCAGTCTCACCGTATCACACAAAACCGACGTTTTCATTTGTAAAATAAAACGAGCTAAACCTTGAACCGATTGATTGTACCAATATCTGCAGGACATAAAAATCACATCAATTTTATACACGTGAGCATGAACAGATGCATGTGTGTGCACTCACACCCACACACCTCAAATAAAGAAAAACAAATATTCACTGAAAGTACACAGACAAATTACATAGCAGTCTGAGGAGAGGGGAAATTGTTTAGCCCCTTTCAAATTTTTTGTTGCATGCAAAACCCACACATACACAATAAATTCAGAATCATTTACTCAGACATCATACAGTTATATTTATGAATAAGGGATAAGAGTCAATAGTGGTACTTATCATCTCATGCTATGCATGCAAGTGATTTCTATAATCTAGTGGATAGACACCAGTCCAGTTGCAAGGCAGATTTTAAGTACTTTATAAGGTAATGCATATTTTTTCAAATAATAAATTTGTATCCATATTATTTTAACTTGATTAAATTATGTTCTAAAATAGGTGCGGGTCCAGATTAGCGAAGGACATATATACTAATATATATGTATATTTGTGTGTTGCATTTGATATAATGCTTAGTAGAAGCCATGAAACTTAGCCAACACAAGTGTTAATGACTCACAGTGTTTCAACTTAAAGGCTAAAATAAAATGACTAAATTTAGAGATGCAGTAACTTACAGAATATAATAAGGATTCTTATAATAATGCATTTTCTACACAGTTCAATAATTAAAAATATTTCTCACATAACATAGAAATTTTAAGAGTAAATTATTTGGAACAAACTAAAATAAATAATGGCATTATCAGACATTGATCAAAGAGGGAAAAGTAAAATACCACTTTTCAGTCATTTTTAAAATACGTTCTTTAAAAAATAACATTAGATGACTAAGCACATGAAATAAGAAAAATGTACAGGGCAACTCATTTATAGTAATTCAACCTTCATCTTCTTTTTTAGTTACTGTAAAAAATCTATTACAACTTCAATTTGGTAGTGAACTATAGCCATCTACTGGAAATGAACAGTTAAAGCAAATATTTAATATGTTTCTAAGAAACCAGTATTCTTTGTGCTTAATATAGCAGACCAGAAAAATGAACAATCTTACATATAAGATAAATTTAATTTGTTATAACAGCCTCATGATCTCAAATTTGTAAAGATATATTATGTAGTAGTTTAATATGTTATTTTTAATATAAATTTTCTACTTATAGTTTCCTATCATTAAGACAATTTCTTGGTCTCTTATCCTATTTTTCCGAAGTCTCACATTCTTAAATCATGTAGCTACACAAATTCAAAAATTACTAAAAGTTTTAAGTTAAATTAGCTGGCAAGTGAGTTCCTTTAGTTACCAAATTATAAACTAGCGGTATAGCCACAGTGTTTGCACTATATTTTTCAGTTTGGCACTGAAAGAATTTTCATAGAAATGAAATCAAAGAAATTTGTTTAAAGTCTGGCCAAAACATTGCCTTTATTTTTCTGTCAGAAAAACCATTAAAAATAATAATTCTACTTAAATGCCAGAGGTGCTGCCATGTTTTCTGCCTTAATCAGATTAGAGGGAAGACGAATAGGACTAACTATACCTACTGGTAAATAATAAGGTCATTCTTGATGTCAAGAAATTAAAATATTATCCTGTATTTTATACTTCCTCAAATGGTCCTTCAATAACAAATGTCTAATAGTATGCCTACTACCAATTTCTCTTTTTTAGTACAAATGATCAGCATCAGAATTACTCCTTGAATTATCAAGACCTACAGTTGTCAATGTAATGATTTCATGTCTGTTACTGCTAATGTAAAACTAAATATTTTGAAGTATTGATACTTAAAAGTCTGTAATTGAGCACTCATTAAAATTATATCGATGGACGTAAATTTCACTCAAAAAAAGGAGTCCAATGAATAATATATTAGTATGTTCATGATAAAACATAAGCTAACAATGTCAATTCATTTTTTTCTAAAAAAAGCCAAAATAATCATTTTATTTCAAATAGCATACATCATTTCAAGTTATCATAAGGAAACATTAAGTGTGCATAATTACATTAGTTTTTGATAATCTACTGATGCTGTAAATAATGTATAAGCATGAGCTTTTTTCCAACATGTTAGTTTGTAGTATCGCTACTTTGTAAAAGACATTACTGAAACTGAAATGAATCACTATGAATCAATATATGAAGATTCAATAAATATAAGCATATCGATACATGTTAAATATATTTAGCATTTAATTGCTAAAAACCCACTGTCCCTATACTAAACATTTGAGTCCAAAATAGATTCAACTTTTATGGTTAGTAATATTTCACAATAGTTCTGCAAATAT